>NC_057740.1:14791135-14811981 GCF_004010195.1 Chiloscyllium plagiosum
GGGTCGTGGACCTGACCAGGTAGTCACGGAGGGAACGGTCTTTGCGGGAGGCGGAGAGGGGTGGGGAGGGAAATATATCCCTGGTGGTGGTGTCTGTTTGGAGGTGGCGGAAATGTCGGCGGATGATTTGGTTTATGCGAAGGTTGGTAGGGTGGAAGGTGGGCACCAGGGGCGTTCTGTCCTTGTTACGGTTGGAGGGGTGGGGTCTGAGGGCGAAGGTGTGGGATGTAGACGAGATGTTTTGGAGGGCATCTTTAACCACGTGGGAGGGGAAATTGCGGTCTCTAAAGAAGGAGGCGATCTGGTGTATTCTGTGGTGGAACTGGTCGTCCTGGGAGCAGATACGGCGGAGGCGGAGGAATTGGGAATATGGGATGGCATTTTTGCAAGAGGTAGGGTGGGAAGAGGTGTAATCCAGGTAGCTATGGGAGTCGTGGTTTTGTAAAAAATGTCAGTGTCAAGTCGGTCGTCATTAATGGAGATGGAGAGGTCCAGGAAGGGGAGGGAGGTGTCAGAGATGGTCCAGGTAAATTTAAGGTCAGGGTGGAATGTGTTGAAGTTGATGAATTGCTCAACCTCCTCGCGGCTGCACGAGGTGGTGCCAATGCAGTCATCAATGTAGCGGAGGAAGAGGTGGGGAGTGGTGCCGGTGTAATTACGGAAGATCAACTGCTCTACGTAACCAACAAAGAGACCGGCATAGCTGGGGCCCATATATGTGCCCCCATGGCTACCTCTTTTGTCTGGAGGAAGTGGGAGGATTCAAAGGAGAAATTGTTAAGGGTGAGGACCAGTTCGGCCAAACGAATGAAAGTGTGCGCTAGAAAGGGGCTCCAATACTGATCAGAAGATTAGCACCTGCAAAACCTGATTTCCTTTATAGTGTTTTGCTTGAGTGGTAACCCCCTGAGTAACATGTTGCACTTCAGGTGAGAAGATTCCTCCTGGCTTTCTTTATTCAGGCTAATTGGTCATTTTGCAATTCCATTCCACCTTGACCTCTATCTGCTGTAAATTTTAGTTTGATTGCCTAAGAGGCTGCCTCTTTAGCAAGAGAAGCAAGTCCAGCTTCCTGAGCCTTGCACCCTTATTTAGATTCCCAATACCCAGAATTAACACCATGGTCCTCTTGCAAAGGGAGGAGTATAATCCAATGACCAGAGCTGCACAGAATATTCTCATCTCCAGAGTGGCTGTGTTCGCTCACCCTTAAAGTGATGGGAAGGAAAGACGATGCAATTGCCTAAAATTAGGATGTGGGTTACAATTTTTTAATAATTTGTTTTAACAACTAAGTATCTTACCTCCCCTAGCATTCTGTCTAACATCCAGGACGTGCATCAGAACATGGGATACTGCCCTCAGTTTGATGCCATCAACAAACTGCTGACAGGGCGGGAACATGTTGAATTCTACTCACGACTACGTGGCATTCCTGAGCACGAGGTTGCTAAGGTATGTTGAATTTTACAAAGTATGAAATGAAATCTTGGTATCGTCTTGTACTGCAGGGCAAAGAATAACTGAAGCCAACCAAGGAGTAAATATCCTGTACACAGCCCCTAGTCCTTAAATAATATTGCTGTTTAACATCCTAAGTACATATCTAGGCAAGAGGAATCTGCAGAAAGGTATTTTCTTTTTCTCTTTGTTTACTTTTATTGCTTTGTTCTTTTAGCAAATACACAAGGTTATGGCCTGTCAACATATTTTTCTACCTCCTAAGATCCAATGTTCATGATGCGCACGCGCACACACACTCTTCCCACATCCCTAAATCCTCACTGTATTGAAATTCAAATTATTACAACCCCCTAAATTAAATCATCCCTCCCAACCCTAAACACTATCACATCTTTTTATCTCCCTCATCCTTTTCATCCTTAACTAATCTGAAGACTATTGAAATACTAGCTTGAGATGATTTAGCCACTGAATTTTCAAAGTTATTTTGTCTTCTGCATCTTGTTCCTTTCAATCTTGGCCATGTCTTATAGTATAGGGCACCCTGGATTATGGGACTGGGGCCTTCGTCTGGGACGCCCTACACAATGAGACTGGGGCCTTCGTCTGGGAGGCTCTACACAATGGGACTGGGGCCTTCGCCTGGGACGCCCTACACAATGGGACTGGGGCCTTGGTCTGGGAGGCCCTACACAATGGGACTGGGGCCTTCGTCTGGGAGGCCCTTCACAATGGGACTGGGGCCTTCGCCTGGGACGCCCTACACAATGGGACTGGGGCTTTTGCCTGGGACGCCCTACACAATGGGACTGGGGCCTTCACCTGGGACACCCTACACAATGGGACTGGGACTTTTGTCCGGGACACCCTACACAATGGGACTGGGGCCTTCGCCTGGGAGGCCCTACACAATGGGACTGGGGCCTTCGCCTGGGATGCCCTACACAATGGGACTGGGGCCTTCGCCTGGGACGCCATACACAATGGGACTGGGGCCTTCACCTGGGACGCCCTACACAATGGGACTGGGGCCTTCACCTGGGACACCCTACACAATGGGACTGGAGCCTTCGCCTGGGACGCCCTACACGATGGGACTGGGACCTTTGCCTGGGACACCCTGCACTATGGGATTAGGGTCTTTGCCTGGGACACCCTGCACTGTGGGACTGGGGTCTTTGCCTGGGACACCCTGCACTACGGGACTGGGGTCTTTGCCTGGGACACCCTACACTATGGGACTGGGGCCTTCGCCTGGGACATCCTACACTGTAATACCTGGGGCCTTCGCCTGGGACACCCTACAATGTGGTCTCAGTTCCTTGAGCTGGGGTTCAACAGTGTCTTCTTTGCTGGTTGGAGTGCTTATTTATATTGATGGATTGAGAGGTTTGTCTGCAGTTTACACTAAGATCTATGATTCTTTTTGGTAGGTCACTGAATGGGCTGTGAAGAAACTAGGACTCTCACGCTATGCAGACAGACCTTCTGGGACGTATAGCGGTGGAAACAAACGGAAATTGTCGACTGCCATCGCACTGATTGGATGCCCACCAGTCATCTTTCTGGTTAGTGAGAAAGTGCTATCTATGATTAACAAAGGCAATAATGGGATTTTTCTTGGAGATAGTCTTACTCCAATTTCTGCTCACATCTGCAGCAGAGTGGGAGAAACTCCATGGAATTCCTGAACAGTTTCTGACTAGAACAAGAAAGCTGCTAAGGGTTCAGAAAGTTTTAATGAAACAGGATTACAAACATTGTTGATGATGAGTTTCATATTGTGGTACAGTTGGGGTACAGGTACAGGGTGATTCGGGGGGACCATACAAATCCAGGCATATTCATGGATCAATCTTTGTTCCCTTCAGCATTTACTGATTTAAGGCAGATTGTCATCTAGCATGATCTAAATTTCTTTGAGGAGGGAAAAGAAAATCATCCACGGTTTGCCTGAGAGGAGCAGGCTTGTCTTGTGCTTTCCACAGGGCTGAATAGTCTACCAACTGTTGCTATCCTGTTTCTCAAGCTATAGGATAGTTGACTATATACTGTCCTTATGTGTCTCTAGAGCTAGTTCCGGCAAGAGTAACAAACATCAAGGAAAGGTAGAGCAAAGCTTATAACATTTTATTGCCACCACAGAGCTGTAGTTATTCTTTTTTAATGGCAGGATGAACCTACGACAGGAATGGATCCCAAGGCCAGGCGGTTCCTCTGGAATTGCATCCTGAGTGTGATCAGAGAAGGGAGATCAGTGGTACTCACCTCACACAGGTTAGTGGCCATTAACTGCTGCTTCATTAGAGATAAATTCTTTGGGAAATGTGTTCACAGCCTATTAGTGGTGTGTTTAGTTTCAGCTGGCCAATTGCAGTGACTTAATGATTTAGATTAAAATTGTTGTGTCTAGAAATTAGGTATTTACAATTATTAATGCATTTATTTAGGTGTGTCAATATGTGAGCCTCCTAATATCTGGCTCTCCTTACTCCTTTCTTTTGGCCAGTTTTATTCTTATGAAAGTGATGTGTTACTGTTGGAGACTAGAAATGTTTTGACTGCAGGTTCACAGGGCTGGATTTACACCCCCTGCAGCAGGAAATTCCAGCAACTGCCTGCCCCACCCCAACCTGTCTTAACTTTGATGGAGGTTAAGGGGACAAGGAACAAGTTGAGAAGCCCCTGGGGTCCACTGAGTCTCTCAAGTGGCTGTCAGTTGAGGGTTTTATCCTGCTCACACTGCTACGTGTTGGGGGGCAGGGGGGAGAGAGTAGTGCCCATGCCATGTAGGTAATCTGGCAGGTTTAAGTTTGCAGACTGGTGCCAGGCAAGGGTGATTGGACACTCTCAAACGCATTCCACCAGGTTAGTTAACCACCTCCTCCCCTCACCCCCAACTATAATGTGTGCCTCAAACCCTTGAACGCAGTTTCCCAACCCCTTTGCTAAGATTTTGGATTTGTCCCTTGGTGCAATTGCCTGTATGGTCCCAGCAGTTGTCACCACTCCCAGATGACACTGCTGGGACTACAGCATTTCTGGCCATGCAGTGAGTTGGCAGCTCTTGAAGGCAGGTGTTCTTGCTTAGTTTCCAGTAAATAGCAACATATTCCATTAGGAAAATCAAATTGAAGGTTGTGTGGTCAGTACCTCATTTGACTTTTTCACCTTGCCCAACAATCCTTCCCTTTGACTTCCCATTGTCTGAGTCCTGAATCTATACCTTCATTCTTATGTCCTCACACTCCTCCGAGCTCACATTACATTGAAACCACTCCTGCTGCATCCAACGTGTCTTCCAAGAATGACCCCTATTCTTGCTGATTTTGGCTATAGTTTTCTCTCCTCAGGTACAAGACATCTTCCTTTTCAAAACTGTCTCCCTTCAGATATTGTTTCAGGGTGAAGTCAACTGTTCATAAGTTTAATGTCCTGTTTGACTCTGAGCCGAGTCTCTGCCGTTACATCCTATCTGTCACAGAAGTTGCTGACATGCATTTGTAACATGTCCCATGTCAGCCTCTCTGCTGCTGAAACCCTCATCTATGCTTCTATTTCAACTAATGTAGTGATCTCCTGACTGGCGTCTCATCCTCCCCCCTTAATAATCTTCCAAAAGTATCTGACTCTTGTCCTACCCCTGTCAATGCTAGTTGATTGCTAGCTTCCCAATGTCTCCAATTAAAGATAAAGGACATGACTGCGGTGTGGTTTGAGCCTATTTTACATGTACATGGCAATTTGTGCATGGCTGCAGAAGATGTCAGCAGGTTACCAAATGAGTATTTTGTCTCGATCTTCACAAAGACAACTAATGGACACATTCTAGTTAGAGAGGAGGAGTGCGAAATAAGTATAATAAGAGGTCAGTGCTGGTAAAACTGACCTCCTTGAAGATGAATAAATCACCAGGACTGGATGAATTGTATCCCATGCTGTTAAAGGAGGAAATAATGAAAGTTCAGAGGATCATGTTCAAGATACATTTGGTACCAGAGGATTGGAGGTCTATAAATAAAGTACTATATTCAAAAAGGATAGGAGAACTAAGCCAATAAAAAGAGAACTTGGCGGTCAGCAATTTCTTGCAACCAACATAGACGGAGACAATTAACTTGAAGAGATGTACAGCATGGAAACAGACCATTCGGTCCACCTCGTCCATGCTGACCAGATACCCTAAACTAATGTACTTGACCCAGCACTTGACCCATATCCCTCTAAACCCTTCCTATTCATATACCCATCCAGATGCCTTTTAAATGCTGTAATTGTACCAGCCTCCACCACTTCCTCTGGCAGCTCATTCCACACACGCACTATCCTCTGCGTGAAAAGGTTGCCCCTTAGTTCTCTTTTATATCTTTGCCCTCTCACCCTAAACCTATGCCCTCTAGTTCTGGACTCCCCCACCTCAGGGAAAAGATCTTGTCTATTTACTCTGTCCATGCCCCCTCATGATTTTATAAACCTCTATAAGGTCACCCCTCAGCCTCCAATGCTCGAGGGAAAACAGCCCCAGCCTATTCAGCCTCTCCCTATAGCTCAAATCCTCCAACCCTGGCAACATCCTTGTAAATCTTTTCTGAATCCTTTCAAGTTTCACACGACATCCTTCTGATAGGAAGGAGACCAGAATTGCACGCAATATTCCAAAAGTGGCCCAACCAACATCCTGTACAGCTGCAACATGACCTCCCACCTCCTGTAATCAATACTCTGACCAATAAAGGAAATCATACCAAATGCCTTCTCTATCCTATCTACTTTCAAGGAACTATGAACCTGCACTCCAAGGTCTCTTTTTGTTCAGGAACACTCCCCAGGATCTTAGCATTAAGTGTGTAAGTCCTGCTCTGATTTGCTTTTCCAAAATGCAGACCCTTGTATTTATCTAAATTAAACTCCATCTGCCACTCCTCAGCCCATTGGCCCATCGGATCAAGATCCCATTGTACTCTGAAGTAATCTTCTTCACTGTCCACTGCACCTCCAATTTTGGTGTTGTTTGCAAACTTACTATCTATACCTCCTATGTTCACATGCAAATCATTTAGATAAATGACAAAGTGACAGATTAATCAGGAATAGTCAACATGGTTTTGTTTAGGGAATGTGATTTCTTCCTTTAGTTTGTTGAGGAAGTTGCAAGGAACATTGAGGGCGCTGGATGTTGTCTACATGGATTTTAATGAGGGATTTGATAAGGTCCCACATGACAGACTGTTAAGAAAAAATAAAACCCATGGGACATGGGAACATGCTAAGTTGGATCCAAAATCAGCTCATTGAACGGAAGAAAAGGTCATGGTTTTCAGATGTTTTTAAAAATGGCAACTGGTTTCCGGTGATGAGGGCTTTCCAGGCCTCAGTCTTTTGACTCCCTTGCTGTTTGTTGTATTTAAGACTTAAATGTGGGAGACAGGACTGGGAAATTTGCAGATGAGTCACAACCCCAGAGTTTACCAGTAGATGACAGGAATGACTATGGCTTTGACTGCAGGATATCAGTGGATTGGTTGAGTGGTGGAAAAGTGGTAAATGGAATTCATTACATGCAATGTGAGAGGTTATGCATTTGGAGAAATCAATAAAAGCATCATATAAATATACGGTAAAGGAGGGCGAGGGAGGTTACTGAGAGGAATAGAGGAAGTGAGAGACCTTGAGGTATATGTTCACAGCTCCTTGAAGATGGCAGGACTGGTCGTTAAGGTGCCAATGAAGGCATTGAGGTGCCTTCCTTCATTGGGTGTGGTATTGAATTGATGAAGGGCCTATGCCCAAAACGTCGACTCTCCTGCTCCTTGGTTGCTGCCTGACCTGCTGTGTTTTTCCAGCAGGTCAGGCAGCAACCTGTAGAATTGAATACAAGAGCAGAGATGTAATGCTGGAATTATGTAAGACTCTAGTTAGGCCACAGGAAACGTTTAGTATTCAGTTCTGATCACCGCATTACAAGAAGGACCTCATTGCTCTAGAAAAGGTACAGAAGAGATTAACAAAAATATTGTCAGGGCTTTAAAATTGCAGATTGAGGAAATATTGGACAGACTGTTTTCCTTGGAACTGAGGAGGCTGAGGGATGACTTAATGAAGAGCTAGGGTGGAGTGGGCAGGGTAAACCTGTTTTCCACAGCGGAAAAGGTAGTTACTAGGGGGCACAAATTAAAGGTGGTTGGTAGAAAGATTAGAGGGAATATGAGGAAATCTTTTTTTTTTCCACATGGAGTCTGGCAGATGTCTGGAATTTGCTGTGCGGTTTGGCAGAAATCCTCAATTAATCTGAATCAGCAAGTGAAGCACTGTAAGGCTATGGATCAGGTGCTAGAAAGTGGGATTCGAATGGCAGCCTAGATTTTTCAGCCAGTGGAGACAAGATGGGCAGAATGGTCCATGCTGTTAATTTTCTATGAAAATGTTGAAGTCCATTCATGACCTTGTCTATCCCTGACTCTATTCCTGTTCTACAACCTATTAAGAGCTACCTCTTCTTCCAATGCCTTGACATGACTATCTTCAGCTGTCTAGGCTCCAGGTTCTCTCATCCCTCTTCCTTTAAACACCAATCTTCAGTCAAGTCTTCTAATCTCTGTCTTTGGCTCAAAGACAACTATTTCCTGATGAGACTCCTGTGAAGTGGCTTGTCACATTTTCACTGTTAAAGAAGCCCTGTTGATGGAGATTGTACAGGTGATTCAGACCCGGGCCTCAGCTTGCCACCAAACCTGATAGGATGCAGTGAGTCCAGTCAGGCAGCGGAGAAAGTTTGAATAAAGTTGGACGTTTAGATAAAAAGAGAAAAGGAACAGACAAAAGATAGAAGATAAAGTAATGTTGGAGTCTGATCCAAGCTAACCACATGACTGTGCAATCCAGTCAGAAATGTTAGCTCTTTATAAGTACAAGATTTTTAATGTTTGTCTGCTTTGGTTGAGAGATTAACCATGATCTGCAGGTTTCTGTGTAAGTAAAAGGATGACAGTATGTGTGTATCTAATGATACTTTTATTTCTTGTTAGCATGGAGGAATGTGAGGCTCTGTGCACAAGGATGGCCATCATGGTGAATGGACGATTCCGTTGCCTTGGCAGTGTACAGCACTTGAAGAGCAGGTAACTTCATTCACATTGTCCTTTCAAGTCAAACTAGGACTCATACAATGAAACATGCATGCATCATAGCTTATCAGGAGCCTTATTAATATTATGTCTCCTGGATTTTGGATAAATCAAATCTATTCTTTTCTTAACTCATTGAATTGTGATTTTGTTGTTTTGCAATGCATCCATCAGAAGAAGCCATATGAGGTTCTTGTGTTAGATTGGTCGATTGAAATCACAAAAGGCATCAAATAAGCTAACAATTTCTCCAAACATTCTTTTAACCTTCGATTGCCTCCTGTTGAGGGTGCTGTCAGTATTTATTTAGACTAATACATGGCAATGCTAAAACATCACTGATGTTACCCACAGTCATTTGAATCACAGTTACTGCAACAGTTACACAATTACTGTTTGTTTCAGCATCACTGCCCATCAAGTTGCCATTCGTTATCTGACTCCTTAATTGGATTAGTGCCATGTAATTCACAACCAGCCACTCAGCATCTCCTGTACAATTTAGAACAGAAAGATCAAGATAAATTGACCTTTCAAATGATGTTGATAGTGCTGGCCCCTACGTCTGACCTACTTAACATCAACTTGCCTGAATCGATAGTGCTCTGCTCTTGAGACGGAGGACTGTTATGTCAGATCACACTCCAACACAATTCTACACTGACGCTGCAGTGTGCTGACAAGGGGACGCTGATGAAACCTTAAACCAAAACTCTAATCTCCTTGTTCAGGTGGATATTAAACATTTCCAGGGTACAGTTTGGAGATCTAGCAGTTCCTCCATACCCTGGTCCATATCCAAATTGGCTTCTGGTTGCATGTTATTTGTTGGACATTGCTCGGCCAAAATATAATTACAGTAATCACCTTATATGGTAACCTTACTCAAGTTCCTTCTCAAAGACAAAAGTGAGTAAGTAAATGCAACTGATGTTCTCATTAATAGTTGTATTAAGTGACTGCCCAGGCATCACATTTTGTGCTTTCTTCCAGACTTTGTTTTCCATTTGGATTTTTTTCCTGCAATATTTAATTTTCTCCGCTTATTTGACCTGGTGCCTCTGTAATCAAAAAGATAAGCCTCTTGTGGTGCAGAGATAGTGTCCCAACATCTGAGCCAGGTGACCCCGGTTCTACCTGCTCTATCAGTGTGTAATAACATCACTGCACAGATTGCTTAGGAAATATCTACATCCCACATGACTCAGCTTCGTAAGGTCATACAGCTGTACAGCACAGAAGCAGACCCTCCCAGTCCAACTCGTCCATGCTGACTAGATATCCTAAATTAGTCTGGGCCCATTCACCAGCATTTGGCCCATATCCCTCTAAACCCTTCCTATTCCTATATCCATGCAGATGCCTTTTAAATGTTGTAATTGTACAAGGCTCCACCACAACCTCTAGCAGCTCATTCCATGCATGCACCACCCTATGAATAAAAATGTTGCTCTTTAGGTCCCTTTTAAATCTTTCCCATCTCACCTTAAACCTGTGCCCTCTAATTTTGGACCTTACCATTAAGTGTATAAGTCCTGCCTTACCAAAATACAGCAGCTCAGATTTCTCTAAACTCCATTTGCCACTCCTTGGCCCATTTGCCCATGTAATAAAGATCACTTTGTACTTGAGGCAACCTTCTGTGCTGTCCACTACACCACCAATTTTGGTGTCATCTGCAAAGCTTACCTCTTATATAAATGATTGGATGTAAACATAAATGACAAAAAGTAGTGGACCCAGTGCCCATCCTTGCATCTCGTCAGATGTTGTAGCCTCTCCCTGATCCAATGAGCTAGGATTTGGAGCAGAAATCTATAACTTGTGTCACCTCCGGCACGTGCTGTAGTGTGGACTCTTTGTTCTGCTTTCACACGTGACATATTCTTAATATTTTTGTAAAGCATTGCATTAGAAGGAACAAGGATCAAAACTGTGATGAAAGTTGAAATAGTTGCCATCAATACCTGTATTTGGAAATTTTCTGCAGTCCAATTGATTAATCTTTCCATAGGTTTGGAGACGGTTACACCATCATCCTGAGGATGGATTGTACTACGCTGGACTTGTCTAATGTTGAAGAATTCATGGTATCCACGTTCCCAGGCTGTGTGTTGAAGGAAAAGCACCACAGCATGTTGCAATATCAGATACCAACAGGGTGCTGCTCCCTGGCCAAAATCTTCAGCGCCCTCATGACCAACAAAGAAAAACTGAAGATTGAAGACTATTCAGTGTCTCAAACTACATTAGATCAAGTAAGAGCTAATTTGCCAGATATACCAGTGATTCAGTAGACAGTAGCTTCAAAACCAGGGCTGAGACCCTGCTGAGTGGCAAACCACCAGTTCTAATGTTTGCCACTAGACCAGTAAAGGCAAGCCCTGAAGGCCCGCACGCTGAGAAATACTGTGTCCACATAGCAGTTCAACTTCATAAACAGCTGAAACTCAATTGCAAACATTTTTAAAATTTGGTATGTTTATATAAATTCTTGCCAAAACTAAATCAGGTAATTTTAACATTTGCACTAATTCAAGTTATACTGCAGTAGATGTATATTCTGGGAATATGAGGGTGCTCAGTGGAAATTATTTTGAGATGTATTTCTGTGCACCAACTGCTAATGGTTGTGTTGCAGTTGCTGAAAAGGTACGATCTGTTCCCCTCCACCATCACTTCATCTTCCAAGTTTGTTTTGCCCTCTCCCCTGGCCAGTTCCACAACCTTTTACCCCACTGTCCCTTCAATAATGAACCTGCCAGTAAAGATATTGAATGTAACACAATGGGGACATAACTAGCTTGAGTGTGCATTTTCTTGTGTACCGAGCTGCTCCTCGAGTCTAACTTGCCACAGTGGAAACAGAGGACTACAAAAACAAATTTAACAACAAACTCCAGTGTAGGCAGATGGTAATTCCACTTGGTATCATAATTGTGGGAAAAGAAAATAAGCTGCTGCACCTACCCATCTCTTCTGAATTTGCAGAAGAGTTGAAAAATCTGTGTTTAGCCATTTTGTGAGCCACATATTGTTATAATTATTTCCCATCTCATGTTGAAATATGGTCATGTCGGAGAATCATCTTTGTTGAATATCAGTCAAGACAAATATAATTTGTATTTAAAATATAAAAATTTAATGCAAATAAAGGCATTACATTACCACAAATCAGGAACATTAAGGACAGTGGGTTCAGAGTAACAGATATGTTTTCAGATTCTGGTGACATTCATCTTCCAAACTCGCAAGTGATATTGGTTCCTTGTATGAAGTAACAGACAATTATCCATACTATTACACTTCACTGGGATAGCCCACTGGAAATCAAGCCTCACTATTCCCAGAATCTTCACAAAGGTTAAAGATCCTAAAATATAGGCAGAATTCCCCAATTTATGTGTCTTTTAGGATAAGGTGGACAGACCGTATGGACCAGGTTTCTATGCTTAAAAAGAATTACTATTTATTACAAATAAATAGATTCTAGCTTCAAGTAAACAATTATGAACCATTGACATATAATTCTACTGGTTAAAAATCTAATTCACTTCTAAAACTCCTGTCTATATAAAAATATAGACAAACACAAAGAGAGGATGTTATAAGTGAAGGGAGCACAGTGTCTGGTTATAACGGTCTCTTGATTATTAACTAGAAGTCCCAGCTTACAGCAATTTATGATGGGAAGTGAACTAGTTATCATCATACTTGAGATACTTTCTACTGAAGAACAAAAACTGCTCCTCCTCCAAAGATCCAGTGACTCACCTCAAACATTCACACCCCCGAGTTGGTCAGCTGCGTGGGAGCTAATCATATAGTAAAACTAGCCAAAGAACTGCAGATGCTGGAAATCAGAAACAAAACAAATTGCTGGAAAAACTCAGGTCAGGCAGCAGCTGTGGAGAGAAAGCAAAGTTAACATTTAGTGATCTAGCAGTTCCTCCATATCCTGGTGGGTATCCCAAATTGGCCACTTGGTGCTTGCTATTTGGTGGACATTGCTGTGCTAAAAGCAGCTACTGCTTTGTTAGACTGGAGTTTGATGTATATTCTATCTGCAAAAATGAGCCTGAGCTTGCTGTCGCCTGCCATTTCAAAACACCACTGTGTTCCCTGGCTAACGTCTGTGTCTGAGGCTTGCTGTAGTGCTCCAGCAAATGTGGGCAGCACGGTGGCTCAGTGGTTAGCACTGCTGCCTCATAGTGCCAGGGACCCGGGTTCAATTTCCACCTCTGGCAACTGTCTGTGTGGAGTTTCTCCCCATGTCTGCATGGGTTTCTTCTGGGTGCTCCGGTTTCCTCCCACAGTCCAAAGTTGTGCAGGTTAGGCGAATTGGCCAAGCTAAATTGCCCGTAGTGTTAGGTTTTCCACTTGGGGACCCTACAACTTTCAGGACTCAATATCAAGTTCAATAACTTTAGGGCCTGAGCATCTTCTCCCACTTCCTTACCCTAACCCCACACATCAGGCCTTTTCATCACATGGGCTGTTACCACAAACATTGTCATCCATTAATGGTCCCCATTAGCAGCTGTTGATTCTCCCACTCTGACCTTTACCCATTCCCTTGTCTGCCCAGCCTTTTTACTCTCTCTGTCTAGGCTCTTATCCTCCCCTGTCCTTTACTACTCCTCCTACCCCAGCTTTACTGTATACCAAACTTTCTCTAGCCTACATTGATTATGAAGAAAGGTCACTGAACCTGAAGCATTAACTCTGCTTTCTTTTTACGGATGCTGCCAGACCTGCTGAGTTTTTCCATAATTTTCTGTTTTTGTTGCTAATCATATTGCTGTTGGCAGGCAGAAGGCCTTTCTTATCATTAGTCTGCGACTAGTGACCAGTTAATCAGTTTCTTGTTGCCAACAAAATCTCCATTTGTACACAGCCCCAGGCTCCAGCTCATCTCTCACTACACCTTCCCTACAGCTTGAACAAATAGCTGTGAAAATAGCATTTACCATGAGCATTTTTACAAGGTGTAGCAAAGCAACAACTATCCTAGACTTTTAAATCAATTCTTTTTCATTTCCAGTGCAAATCAAAAATACAGAACATTGAAAATATATCTTTACAATGCTGTTAGACACTGCTCAAGGAGTAGCATTTACGGGAATGTGGGAGAATTAAAATTCAATAAAATAATTCACATACATGTTTAAACAGATATTTTTAATTCTTGGATCTGGAATTTTCATGTTCCATTAGTTTAACTTCTCCCTTTTCTTTTCAGGTATTTGTCAATTTTGCCAAGGACCAAAGTGAAGACTACTGTTTGAAGGACATTTTCACACACGGACCCCAACACAAGGACACTATGAAGCGCATCACAAATTTTTTAGCAGACGAGAACATGAGAGAGAGTTCAGTATGATCCGGATATGACCAAAACCACTTCCCATTCTGCAATGCAAATAGAAGCTTCCAAATACAACAAGTTGAGGATTGTTCCAGGACTGAACCATCTGTCACTAGACGATCAACAATCAATTCCTCAACTACAAACATATCTTCCGTGCCCCGGTTTCAAGTTACCATTAATTACCTTCTCAACCTTAAATCTTTCTGGATTTGTATGAACAATGGTTCAAATGTACAAACTGATTTATTTATACAGTTTCTTTACAACTTTCAGTACATTTTTGGATTTTGTTTAGCTGTTGCAGCTGAAGTATTTACTTGACAGTTTTGTCTGGAATTTTCTGAAACAGAAAAAAAAATGAAAAATATCATGACGATACATTGCAGTACTCTTCCACTTATCCCTCTTAATGGGTCTGCCCTACCAGAGGGAGCCATGGTATTTTGCTTATTTGATGATGAGGGACATTATATTGCTAGATGTGGAGGGAGAGTGAGAAATCCAGGGGTTAACGGCTTTTTTAAAAATACATTGCATAAGGTATGGCCTAATAAAATTAAGATAGGATCAGATTGGCACATTACACTGGAAGCATTTGAGATTCTCCCCATTCTTTACCCATACTGCTATAAAATGAATTATAGGTATCAGTCTTATCTAATTGAGCCCCTCGCCAACTGTCAACATCACTGTCCCAAAATCAGGATTTTGTTCAGTTTATGTGTGCATCTAATTTTCATGTACTCTGTGTAAGTGAACCAGGGTAGCTCTTACACTGAACAGAATGCAACCACTGCTGTCTCACTTCTGACTTAGAAGGTTGTGGGTTTGTGTCCCAATTCAGGGACTCCGTGCACACAGGCTTACAATTCTTGCTGTTCTGAAATTAAAAAAACAATTTTTTAAAGCAATAAACAAATTAATTCTTTCTCTTAAAGCACCTTTTCTAAAAATAAAATCTCTGTTTACAGTTCAGGTCTGATATATAAACAGTGCCTGACTAGTGCAATTTTGACAACCAGGCATGTGTCTTATACTTATGATGTTTAAAATCACTGTGTCTTGTACCTTTTCTAGCATTGTTGGTGGGTGTACACATTTCATTCTGAGTCCAGATATTTATTTAATCTCTGGGTTTTACTTGCAGGATCTGAGCTGATTTGTTTTAAGAATAATTGCAGGAGTATTTCCAGCATGGATTTCTGCACCAGGGAGCTTCCCCTAATCAATGAACTAAGTCATTGTTAGAGCTGCCCTAAGCACAGGCAGAAAGTGCCACCTCTCTCCCAGTGAATGAAGATCCTTCATACACAACATTTGTTAACATCTTCCTTATCAGTTAGTTCAATTGGATCTCCAGTGCATTACTAATGAAATGTCAAACCAAATCCTCACCCTGATATTTAATTTAAGTCCAATGCTGTGACTGCAAGGTCATTTTCTAAATGTATACATAAAACAGAGAACAATCATATGGAGCTGCAGTGGACAGTTAGCCATTGGTCACAATTGGCTGTAATGGTTATTCTTCCTGTCAACCTTTAATGTGGGCTTGAAAGATAAATGGAAGTTTCATCAGTTACAAGGAATTTCCATTTCTGTTACACATAATGAAAAATGGCTGACTGGGAAATAAATGGTGCCTTGCATCTAGAGGTGTGTAAAAATAAATAAAGCTTTCATTTTTATAGTGCTTTTCGTTACCTCAGGATGCTTTACAATCAATGAAGTACTTGTGAACTATAGGAAAAGCAGCAGCCAATTTGTCCACAGCAAGATTCCACAAACAGGAGTGTGATAATGACCAGATAATCTGTTTAAGGTATTAATAAAAAATGAGTGTTGGCTAGGACCCTGGGAGAATACCCTGCTCCTCTTCAACATAGCATCACAGAATCTTTTATGTTAACCTCAGATTGGGCCTATGTTTAACGTATCAAGAGATAGATGACACCAGCAGTGCAGCACTCCCAAGTACTGCACTGAAATGTCAGCTGAGATCAAAAACTGAAGTCTTTGGGGTGGGACATTCGCTCAGAGGCAAGAGTGGGGAGATCAGAATGAATCAACCTGACATTAATTTACAAGTGGAAAAAGACTTGAGAGTGATTAATATTAAATGGTGCTTATGTGCCCAACAATAATATTACCTTTGAGAAGCAGCTTCATCCAAAAGTGTACCTTACAAAAAGCATCCTTTATTAGGGTGCAGTATCAGAGTCCTTGTATATTTAATGTTTAACTGTTATTGGGGTAGAATCCTTATACACCTAGCCATTCAACTTAATGGATATTTACCTGTGAAGATTTGCTACAAGTTTGGAGGATGTCACATTTGATATTTTTGTGGGAATTACAGACCATTTCCCCCACTCCAGTCATTTGACAACGTGACAAAAAACAATTCAGAAGAACCATTGAAACAAAGGCAGGAACTTGCCTGTCATTTTCCCATGTGATTGGAATATAAACATCTGTGTTCAGCAGCCAAAGATGGCATCACCCAGAAGACAGGGGATGTCCACTCCAAATATGCAAAACATGGCCTAGTGATATACTTGGCCTGTGTGCAATGTTAGCCTAATCTAAGTCATGACTTCTCTACTATGCCAAGCTTGCTGAGAACTGCATAAAGGACCAGGAGATGCTCCATGAGGTAAGTTGTTTTAGGTATCTTTGTGACTTGCAGGGCAGGAATGTTTGTTTGGATCTCTAAGCAAGTGATGAGCTTTCCCATCATATCAACAATGAGTCAGGTCCTGAGATCATCTTACCCTGGCAACAAATTTGTCCAGTTAAAATTGAACTCTGTAGAGTAATGGAATTTATGCACAGGCCAGAAGTCATATGCGGCCCACCAATCTGCACCAATAGCTATTATCCTGGCTGGACATCTCTGGGTTTGCATTGTAATATCTTTGGAATGTTGACAGGGCTTAGTGCAGTTCTCCACTTTCTCTTCACTGCTAGAGTTGTTGCAGTCTCCACAGAACCAGTGAACAGGCCCAACTAATATGCAATTAGTGAACTTATTGTTTTTGTCTTGTGAGGAATGGAGTCCTCTGGTTAACTGGCCCAACTTGACTAAAATAGGGTATCATAGGTACAGATGAACTCTGGTCCCAATAGTCTGAGAGCAGTGGTACCTTGCTGTTGAGAAATGCATGAGCTATTGCCTTCATTGAAAGTTCAGCAATACTGGTGCTTAGTACTTGAAATCAATCCTATCTTGGTGTTTGTTCATGATGCATTGGTCTGTTGATGAGTACGCCACTTCCTGGATGAGTAGCCTTTGGGGGATCAACGTGGAGAATTGAGTACAGCTGTGTGAAAATACAGTTAATTATAGCTTTCCTGTGAAGCATTAGAGTGAGAGTTTCAATCATAAATTTTGATGCTGATCAGTGATGGAAAACCAACACTTGAAAAGGGTTCATGGTCGAAGTGTTTCATTCTTTGCTGTTTTGCTTTATTACTTTTCACTTTTGTATTTGCAATGTTGTGTAACAAGCCAGACAACAAAAAGCCAAGTGAATATTGGCAATGAATTCCACATAATTCAGCAGAATGTGAACAGGATACTGAAATGAGGGGCAATACTGAAATTGTCAGTAAATCGAGGTGTTATTCAACTTTTCCAGCTCTTTCCATTATCTGACTGAAGAGCAGGGAAAGTCTGGAGAAGGGGTACCTTTTGTTCACAATACAGTACTGTCAGTGTGATAGCAGATGTCCTTGCCAGATTACATTTTCTTCACTGCTTGCAAACCAATACCCAAAATCTGCATCTTGTGGATCTGGACTTCTTCAGGTGGCTCTGATGTCTTGGTCTATGAAGAGTTTCCTATGAAACCACTCAGGGATGGTCCTGGCCATTGGTGACACTGGAGCCACCTAGCAGGGCAGGTTGCTCAACTCCAGGGTCTCTCCTCAAAGCACGCCAACCAAAATTCTTGCCCGTCTGTTACTCCATAAAATGAAGAACATGTATTTTGCAGGAACTACGTCTCTCCAGAAACTACTTCTTCACTTGCACAATGAGATGTGACAGAATTATTTTCTGGATATTCTGGAAATTTAAAGGCTGAGGAACGTTTTTAAGGCAGTTTAGAAAAGACCATTGTTTTCTATCAAGCCTGTGCTATAATATCAACCAGCACTAAAACTGCTTTGAACAAGATGCCAGATACGATTCTGGTTCCTGGAGTTACGATTCTGGTTCCTGGAGTTAATCATGTTAATCTTTCCTAGTTTGAGTTTCCTGACTGATTTTTAGTCAGGGTGATAGGAGCCTCCATTGACATTACAGATACCATAACGATTGGGTGATAGGTACAATGGGAAAATTAGCTGGGATTCCTGTCCCTCACAGCTCCTGACAGCCGTCCATTGGCCCTGATAGCAAAGGTATGTGTTAGATTGTCAGGTGAGGAGAGTATTGACTGTCGTTAGTCTGAAGCGCTGAGGTTGATCATAACACAATAGTTTCTGAGCTTGACTGATCCATTAATTCTAATAGTGACAGGCAATAGGGCTTGGAACTTTCAAAATCAGATAGTCATAAAATGTTGTGGAGATGGTGATCTGGAGTTGCTGTAATTTGATTCTAGGTACAGTTCCTGAAAAACACATGTCATTCTATGGGTAAGATAGATGTTTCAGGGTACACAATGCATAACAGTAAAATGTGTGTATATTTGAACTGAGTTTTAACTCTCTCTTGAGCCACTCTTATGCTGCTTCTGTTCATGGTCCCATTCATTACTATATTGGACAGTGTACTAATTTTGACATCAAAATAAAGACTGACACTGAAGAATATTTGCCTCCAATATCTTCATTAATGTCTCTTGTGTTCAGTTGGATAACTGGTGACTGTGCAGTCTGTGTTTAAATCTGCCTACTTGGAAAGAGATTTCTACTATCCCAGGATTATCCAATAACTCGTGTCTTCAAGATTTTGTGGCAGAGCAATGAGCGTAGTTTTACTTAAATGAAGTATTATCTTATTGACAATCTGAACTTCAGAATGTGAAAGAAATTGGGTCAGACTGGGATCAAAGCAAATGTGTGTGTTCCCAATAAATCTGGTGCAACTGGACAAAGGCAGAATTTTCCTTTCCATTGAGACTAAGTCTGGAATCATGGGTAAAAGTGAAAGGAACATCTGTTCAGGTGAAGGAGACTTTTTTCCTGCACAATTACATCCTTCTCCGTTTATTACACATTCAAGCACCAGTAAAATGACAGAATTTGTTGGCAGCAAGTTCAGAAGCCAATCAGAATCTTCCAGGCTCCAACATCTGGAGTCATAGAGTCCTACAGTGTGGAGGCAGGCCATTTGGCCCATCGTGTCCACACCAACCCTCCCAGGAGCATCTTACCACGTTTAACCCTGTGTATTCCATGGCTGGCCCAACTAGCTTACACATCCCTGGACACTATGGACAATTTAGCAAGGCTAATCCACCCTAACCTGCACATCTTTGGACATGTTTAAAAGGAACTCAGATGGCACTTCAGTGCTCATTATTCCTCAAATATCCCTGGAGATGTCAGAGACCAGGCAAAATGCTGCTTTTGCTTTAGCAGCACCTAACTAAAGGTTTGCCTGAAGACTGAGAAGAGAGGGATGTTCTTTTCCCTGAGATGGCAGCCTGGATGGAGGTGGCTGTGGAGGTCAGTGCTCCATGACTGACTTGAGCCTGGCCCTCATGGCACAACAGGATGAATGATTTGTTGCACTTTGCCAGGCTATATACCACACTCTACTCAATGCATCCTGATGCTACGAGTGAGTTAGCATTGTACAGTTGATTGCCATTGCAGAGGATGTCACACAGGAGCTTGAGTATGAGGTATTTCCATTGGATGAATCATATGCGATCAATATCTGTCACTTCATTACCATTACCAATGTAACACCACTGGCACCACAGAGATACTGCCTCTTTCACATGTCTGAGTCAGGTTTGCTTACATCAGCCTGTGTCATTTGGATAGGCATGTTAACTTGATTAGGCTTGACCCTTTTCACCGTAAGTGTTTAACAACACTATACCTGAGGCCGCATATGAGCTGATCAACATGGGGAGGTTTCACCCTTAATATCTTTGCAAAGAAACACCTTGGTTATGAAGAAACAACCAGGTTACTGAAGACATTTGTACTCACCAGAACATGGAAGATGAAGTCTACCCCACCAGGTACTTGCCACACATAAATAATCTTGTCCCCAATATAAGATTGTGCCTATGAACACTACTGTAGGAAACAGGGGAGTTCATGAAGACTCATGACATGCCAATGAATATTAGAAAGATTCCTGGATTTGGAAGGCTGACCCACCTGAAAGGTTCTGAGAATTTAATAGCAAAATCTTAACCTGCCATTGGAAAATTTGAATTTTTGTCTCCTGCCCAAGGTTGCTGTCAGTCGGGGGATGAGACTGGGTGTTCTGGTTGCCCAAAAACCTTTAAAATGTACGGTGGACTTATTCAATTTAATGAGTATAATAATTACATATTATACATGTGTACTTCAGAAGATAGGGACCGTAGGTAATAAGCTGAATTTGCTGAGATGTTTTTGTTGTTAACAGGAAACAGAATCACAACAGAATCACAGAATTCCCCCTTTTGAGGAGGATCCTGCTTAGCAGGTGGAATATTGAGATTAACATGTGACATAAAGAGGTTAGAATTTATTCTTCACAGCAAACAACCTAGAGTGTATCAACGAGGTAAAAATAATGACTGCAGATGCTGGAAACCAGATTCTGGATTAGTGGTGCTGGAAGAGCACAGCAGTTCAGGCAGCATCCAAGGAGCTTCGAAATCGACGTTTCGGGCAAAAGCCCTTCATCAGGAATAAAGGCAGTGAGCCTG
>NC_057740.1:14813043-14853563 GCF_004010195.1 Chiloscyllium plagiosum
CCCTTGCACTGGGCTCGATCTCTCTCCCCTTGCACTTGGCCCGATCTCTCTCCCATTGCACTGGCCTTAATCTGTCTCCCCTTGCACTAGGCTCGACCTCTCAGCCCTTGCACTGGGCTCGATCTCTCTCCCCTCGCACTGTGCTCAATATCTCCCCCCGTGCTGGGCTCGATTTCTCTCTCCCCCCACACTGGGCTCAAATTCTCTCTACCCCCACACCGGGCTCGATCTCTCTCTACCCTTGCACTTGTCTCAATCTCTCTCTCTCCGTGCTGGGCTCGATCTCTCTCTATCCATTGCACTGGGCTCAGTTTCTCGCCCCCCGCGTTGGCCTTGATCTCTCTACCCTTGCACTGGGCGGATATGGATGTGTCCCTTGGGGCCTTGGAGGGAAGTAAGGGGGGAGGTGTGGGCGCAAGTTTTGCATTTCTTGCGGTTGCAGGGGAAGGTGCCGCGAGTGGAGGTTGGGTTGGTGGGGGGTGTGGACCTGACGAGCTTCCTCTCACAGCTCATTCCATTCACAAATTCTGAATTTCTGTGCAAATTTACATCTTCCAATAAGTTTTATTTGTAACTTTAGCCTGAATTGTATGGTGTGCCAATGTGAAGTTATCTGCCTGTTGTAGCAAACACAATTATATTGAGCATCTGTCTACCCCTGAGAATATAGTAAAATGATAACTAAACCATTCACTCCATGCACAAGGTTTACAATTTATTTTAATTTCTAGACCTACTAGTGGAAATTTCCATGTCAGTCTGAACTTCAGCGGAACTGCACAAATTCCTGATTTGTAGAAATTGCAATCAGCAGGAGGTGGGAAGGATATTGCAATTTGGGATGTACGCTAAAGATGTCAAAGGAGTTTAAATGTAGTGTTGAAATATGATAGAAGGTTGGGATTGGAGTCTGGCCAAGGTGGGAGAAGAGAAGGAAAGAATGCTTTTGGATCAGTGTCCAGGTTTTCAGAGTTATCTCTGAAGTAGATGAAATAAATTAAGAAATACCTCAATTAAGACCATAAGAAATAGAAACAGGAGTAGGCCATTTGGCCTCTCAAGTCTGCTCAGCCATTCAATAGGTTCACAGCTGGCCTGATGTTCCCCACATCTACATTCCTGTTTTTCCCATGTAACCCTTAATTCCTCTACTGATCTATCTCAGCATTAAATGTACTCAAGAATCCTGGCCCCACTTCTCTCTGTGTCAAGATGTTCCAAAGACACTTAACACTGAGAGAAGAAATTTCCCTCATCCCACTCTTAAATTGGTGCCCCTTCATTCTGAGACCCTGTCCTCTGGTCTAGACTCTCCCCTGAGGGGAAATGTCCTCTCAGCATTTACTATGTCAAGCCCCTTAAGAATCTTATATGTTTCAATGAGGTCACCTCTCATTCTTATAAACTCCAGTGAATAGAATCACAACAGTTTAGCCTTCACTCATAAGACAATCCCTTCATATTGAGGATTGTCCTAGTAAATCTTCTCTGAATGGCTTCCAATAAATAATAAGAGGGCCAAAACTGCTCACAGTACTCCCGATGTGACTTCATCAGCACCTTGTACCACTGCAGTAAAATTTCCTTCCTGTTATATTCCAACCCTCCTGAAATAAGGGTCAACATTCCATTAGCCCCTTCCTGATTACCTGCTGCACCTGTGTGCTAGCTTTGTGTTATATAATACCTTTCACAACCTCATGACACCTCAAAATGCTTCACTGACAATGAAGTCATTCCTAACTGCAGTAAACATTTCAGTCAATATGCTTCCTGCAAGACCCCTCAAGCAGCATTGTGACAACATCCAGACAATCTCTATTTTAAGTAATAGTTGAGGGAGCAATGTTGGTTAGCAGACCAGAAGAAATCATGTTTACTGCAGTTAGGAATGACTTCATTGTCTGTGAAGCATTTTGAGATGTCTTCAGGTTGTGATAGGTGTTAGCTGAAAATGTGTTGCTGGAAAAGCGCAGCAGGTCAGGCAGCATCCAAGGAACAGGAGAATCGACGTTTCGGGCATAAGCCCTTCTTCAGGAACCTTCCTGAAGAAGGGCTTATGCCCGAAACGTCGATTCTCCTGTTCCTTGGATGTTGCCTGACCTGCTGCGCTTTTCCAGCAACACATTTTCAGCTCTGATCTCCAGCATCTGCAGTCCTCACTTTCTCCTGTGAAAGGTGTTATACAACACAAAGCTAGCACTCAGGTGCAACAGATGATCAAGAAGGCTAATGGAATGTTGACCCTTATTTCAGGAGGGGTGGAGTATAACAGTAGCGAAGTATTACTGCAGTGGTACAAGGTGCTGGTGAAATCACAGTGGAAGCACTGCGAGCAGTTTTAGCTCTTTGCTCTTTGAATAGTACCATAAGATCTTTGAAGAACAGTGGAGAGAGCAGATGGGGCTCTTACTTTAAAATTTGACTATTTAGTGACTGGTTTACTTAGCCTGTACTTTCTGCTTCAACACTAGATGATGCTAAATATTCTAACATCTGTGGATGGCTGACTAATTGATACTTTTACTGATTAGATTAGATTCCCTACAGTGTGAAAACAGGCCCTTCAGCCCAACAAGTCCACACTGACCCTCTGAAGAGTAACTCACCCAGTCCTATTTCCATCTCACTAATACACCTCACACTATAGGCAATTTAGCAAGGCCAATTCACTTGACCTGCGCACCTTTAGACTGTGGGAGGAAACCCACACAGACATGGAGAGAATGTGTGAACTCCACACAGACAGTCGCCCAAGACTGGAATTGAACCTGGGACACTGATGCTGTGAGGCAGCAGTGCTAACCACTGAGCCACCAATGCTGAACAAAGTCTGATAGATTTTAACAGGATTTCCACAGGCTATTATCTTGGATTCAAAGTTCAACCAAATCCTGGTTGTTGATTATAACTTCCCACAGAAGGATTTACATTTTAATTGGTCTCCTGTGCAAAGGCACTCTCAGATTTGACCTGTGTTTTGTGCTGATGTAGCTCCTCCTAAGCAGAATAGTAAGGGAGAAGATCAAACAAAACCCAGATTGTGTCTGATTATCCTGTGCCAACACTGTGAAGTAAGTGTGATAACACAATTATAAATCGTTATGTTGTAATCTAGTCTAAAGTAATCAAGATTACATTTGTTTTACTTTGCTAAGAACCTTTAAGCTAAATACACTTCAGAATGAAGATTATTAACAGGAATATTAAAATACAGAACAGCAAACAGCACCTGCTTTCAAGCAGATTAAGCTGCACCAGCTCTGATTTACACAGGTCTCCAGATTCAAATGCAGTATTTCTTGTAAACTGTCAGATTTGAATTCTGTCATTTTCTGGCTTACTTGCTCCCAGCTGCTCTATCTCGGGTATATCTGGAAATTTGTCATCCAACAGGAGCTGTGATACTAGAGCAGAGAGATTACTGGAATGAACATCACCGTTCCCAAGCCTGAGGGAAAACGTTCTCCCATGACAAAGAATTGTTCCAGATAAGCACAGGGATGGAAGGTTCTGGAATTAAAATGGATGAGACCAGATGGTTGTATTTGTTGTGTAAGTACTTCTAGGCAACAGCTCAGGAGAAATGGAGAACTGGAAGAGGGAAGTGGGAGATGGGTGAGGCTGTAGGCATTGTCCTGTTTACATTGAAGAGTACATTGCAAAGTAGCTAGAGAATGCAGAAAAATAACCAAGATGATTTTAAGCATCGAATTACAAGTTTATTAAAAGCCCAAATGGTTCGCTGACCTCTACACTTCTTTTTGGAAAACACACATTCCCAGCCTCTGAGGAATCCTTGTAGCCACAGTGCATGGATGGCTAGTCCAGGTGGTTTCCGCTTACGAATGTTGGTGGTGGGGGGGGTCTGACAATGGTAATGTTGTTGGCTGTTGAGGGGAAGCCATTGTACTCTCTTGCTGCAGATGGTCATTGCGTGATGCTTGTGTAATGCAGATTTCACTTGTCGTTTTTCAGACTAAGTCAATATGTTGTACAGGTTTGGCTGTAAGCAGGCACACACTACTTCAACATTTGAGTTATGAATAGAACTGCACACTGCACAATCATCAGTGACTTTTCACACTTACATCTCCAGGTTGGAGAGAAATTTATTAATGAAGTTGCTGATGATAAAATACCATCCTGAGGAACTCCTGCAACAATGTTCTGGGGCTGAGCTGATTGGTATTCAACAAGCAGAACCATCTTCTTTTCTGCTAGGTGTGAGTCCAGTCAGAGCAGATTTTTTGCCATAATGCCCAGTGACTTCAAATGCACTAGGGTTCCCTGGCATCTTGTGCAGTGAAAAGCTGCCTGGGTGTCACACAGGTACTCAAGCTCACATCAAGTTCAGTTCCATAGTGGATGGTGAAAGGACCCATTGCTCCACCAGAGGGAGCCTAGGTATACAGTTTCAACATGAGCGCTGAGTATTTATAATCGGGGATTTCTCTTCCACCATCTGACCATCACCCACAGCCTGAAGGTGCTATAGAGACCTGTTTGTGAACAAACTGATCCTGACAGGCAACTTATTTCCGAACTGGTCAGATGCCTGCCATGTGCATTTTGTCTTGACTTCAGCTCTGTTCTCTGCCCTTTGTTGGAACGGAGCATCTCTTCTGAAGTGTTGAGCATGAAAACTGGCGGGGAAGGTGGGGGGGGGCGGGGGAGTAGAAATATGATAATCAATTAAACACATAACAATCAGTAGGAAGTCTTTTAAAAGCTTTGGTGCTCAGATTAGGGGCCAACTATAAACAAAAACAGAAATTGCTGGAAAAGTTCAGCAGGTCTGGGAGCACCTGTGGAGAGAAATCAGAGTTAATGCTTCGAGCCCAGTGACCCTTCCTCAGAGCCAATTACAAATGTAATTTTGCCAACCACTGCTTAATTGGCAGCACTACTCTAAACATAAACTGCCTCCATGAGCCCAGGTAGCTCAGTTAGTAGAACACCGAGCTGTTAACAGGATCGTGTACTGGTAATGTCACTAAACTTGCATTCCAGAGACCCAAACTAAACGCGGATCATGCTCTTTCCTGTGAGGATTGAGCCAGCAGTGTCCAAATCCTGAGCATTTGGTTAAAAAGAAATAAGCTCATGATTTTAGGGTATGGTGGGGTCCTGTGCTCCTAAAGGCTGCAGAGGGAGCGGGACTAGAGACTGATACATTGTAAAAATAATCAGAAGATATTGACTGCCATAGTTAATCAGTGGGTTAGAAATGAGAGATGTCATCTGTGCTTCCTGCTCCCCCTCACCATCCACTCACCCAACTGTATCTGTACTCTGTGAGTGAATGATGGATTTTGGCTCCGAAAGTGCTACTCATCTTGGTCACCTTCCCAGGAGATCATTCTCTATGCAAGCTTGCATTGTGAGGCCTGCAGACTATTGATTATGGGATCACCACATTTAAGGTCATTCTCTTCAAGCCTCTACTCTCCAGAAAGGCATCACCAAACAGTGACTGTGAGCAAGTTTTTGCCCTTTCTGAGGCCAGTTGTAGTTCAACAACCACCTTACCTCACAAATCAGCTAAATGCAGCAAATAGCATCAGCAGACTTGGTGAATTTCTCAGTGCTGCTTCAGTAACTGCACTTAATCACGGAGCCACTGGAGAGAACAGAGCCATGACACTTACTAATTCAGGTGGCTGTGTTCTGGTTGTTCGGGCACTGACCACAGGTCCTCCCTCAGACTCTTCAGTACCTCAGTAATCAGCACATGGTTCACTCTGGATGTTCTTTTCCTCATTTGATGTAGTAGCTGATGAAATGGGATGGCAGATTCCTCAACAGACTTGATGAAACTTGGATCCATTCCCTTCGTTTGCGGGTCTGGCGATCTGATCTGAAAGTTTAGATGTGTCAGTGATGATAATCTACATTTTTACACAAAGTTAATTTCCAAATAACGTGAAGTGAGTGTGAGGGGTCCATCCGCCAGCCAAGTGACTAAAAGTAAATTGCAACCCTGTAACTAGGTTAAAGTACAATCCAGGGAGTCAGTCCTCACAGAGATGGATGGAAAATTTGGAAGATTACGGTCAAGTGATTTGAATCCACAATGTGTATCCATGGCCCATGGTATAACTGGCTCAGTGTTTGCTGGGTTAGATGAGATGGCAAAATTGGTTGGGAGTACATATGAAGATATGATGGAATTTGACTTTTACTCTTCATATGAAAGAGAAGCCTGCCAACTTCTCCACAATAGGATCACATATTAGTAACAAGTAGGGAATAGTTGAGGCATATGTGCCCCATTGAAAGGGGCATAACCTCAGAGTAAAGGGGTCACCCATTTAAGTCAGAGACGAAGAGGATATTTTTCTCTGAGGGCAGTCAATCTTTACAGAATTCTTTACAGCTGAGAGCTATCAAGGCTGCATCATTAATAATGTTTGAGGCTGAGATAGAAAGATTTTTATTCTGTAAAGGAATCAAATATTATGGGGATAATGCTGGAAAGTGGAGTAAATTAGAGGAGAAAGTGAGGTCTGCAGATGCTGGAGATCAAAGTTGAAACTTTATTGCTGGAACAGCACAGCAGGTCAGGCAGCATCCAGGGAACAGGAGATCCGACGTTTCGGGCACAGGCCCTTCTTCATTCCTGAAGAAGGGCCTGTGCCCGAAACGTCGAATCTCCTGTTCCCTGGATGCTGCCTGACCTGCTGTGCTGTTCCAGCAATAAAGTTTCAACAAAGTGGAGTAAATTAGCCATGCACTAACTGAATCATAGAGTAGACTTGATGGGCCGAATAGCATACTTGTCTCCTACATCCTACAGTAGGTAGAAACCTATTGGTAACACTCACATCTCTGGGAGGACTGGATGTTCCCTCTGAGGTAAGCGAAAACAGGAGTTAGAACTGTTTCCCATGGAGGCACTCTCTTATTTGGCGTGGAGATAGGTTCTCCCTGTCTAATTCATAATGAGTTCTCAAAGTTGGAGGGTCAATCAGCCACCTTCCAATTTGAGAGGAAAAGGCTACAGTGGCAGGTATGTCAAGCAGAGGAGTGTTCTCACTAACACTTTTAAAACTTCCTTTCAATTGTACTTTGAGCACCCAGGCCCCCATTGTTCAAAGAGGTTTGGAGAAGAGGCAGAGTTGGCAAATACTCTCTGAGTGATGCGCTACACTGATACACCAACAGGTTAAGGCCTCCAGCCCTGCCTACACTGCCAGCACCTCTGGCTTGCCACTAAGCATCTACTTTGCACCCCTGTGGTTGCAGGAATCTGGAATTTGGCTGGAAGTGGTAATGCTGACATATGTGGGGTAGGTAATGTAGTGAGACTGATTGACCTCTGCAGACATGATGGGAATCCCATCAGGAAACCGGGCTAGTGCTGGTACTTTCTGGTCTAGCCCACCTCTAATCCCATTCCTGATGGCACTTCAAATTCAGGCCAGGAAACTGAGTTCAAATCTCATTCCATAAACTGGTAGTCCAAGGACAGGTTGGAGGTGGGGGAGATAGGCTTCTTTTGGAGGTGTTGCCAAACAGACATCAAACAGAAAACCACACTGGTGCACAGAAAAGATCTCATGGTATTATTTCAGAGATCGGGGTGTCCCAAACAATACTTATGCCAAATATTTACCCTAACATTATTAAAACAGATTTTTTTGCTCATTGTCACATGATTGATGTGCAACAGTCTTTCAGGAGAAATGCAGTGGTGAAAGGCACTGGCAGGAGAGTGAGGTTGTGAAAGGTGCTGTATAAATGTAAGTTCTTAATGTCATGTGTCCTCACTGACCTGCTCTGTATTGCACTCTGTATCTCAGTGAGCATCATTAATAAGCCCTGTGATAGGGGTATAACAGTGGGACCTCATGTTGCAAAGGGCACATACATGTCTGCCTGAACATCAACTAGGGACTGGAATTGATACTCCTGGGTTGGGATGTCTACACTGCTACCAAGGTGGGAGAAAGAAGTTTCCCTTCATTGGTGCCGGGAGAGGCAGTGGGTGCGGAGGGGCCAGGCTGTTTTACCAGAATAAGGAGAAGCTAAGGCCACACTTTCCTCACCTCTTTCTGTGAGCTCCAACTGCTGCCTGTCCGGAGGAGCTTTGGCAACGAGACGAAGGATGTCCCCACCGGGGGGTCGCGATGGTCAGCGATGGCACCGGCGCCGTGTGGACTCCCCGGCAGGGGAGGGGGATTCACCAAGGCTGGCAGAGACATCTTCATTTTCCACAGTCCCTCTCTCTTGGCACAGCTCTGGGGGGATCCCCTGGGCACTGCCTGTCTCTGTCGCTTGGTTTTATTCTGGGTCATAGTGGATCTGGGTGAGGGATCTCCCTGAGAGGGATCTACCTGAGAGTGATCTACCCAAGAAGGATCTCCATGAGAGGGATCTACCCGAGAGGGATCTACCCAACAGGGATTTCTCCGAGAGGGATCTACCCGAGAGGGATTTCTCCGAGAAGGATCTACCCAACAGGGATTTCTCCGAGAGGGATCTACCCGAGAGGGATCTACCCGAGAGGGATTTCTCCGAGAGGGATCTCCCTGAGAGGGATCTACCTGAGAGAGATCTACCCAAGAGGGATCTAACCGAGAGGGATCTACCCGAGAGGGATCTAACAGGGAGGGATTTCCCTGAAAGGGATCTACCCGAGAGGCGTCTCTATGAGAAGGATCTAACCCAGAGGGATCTACCTCAGGGGTTCGAGGGTCTGGGGGTGAGGGGTCTGCCCCCGGGGGTGTGGGACCCCCAGGGGGCGGGGAATCTCCCTCACCGGGGGGATCCCCGATCTCCTCAGGCGGCTCATGCACTCGGGCTAAGGCGGCGCGGAGATCCACCGTGATCCTTCGCACTGGCCCGGGGCCCGGCCGCCCGGAGGGGGTTGGCAGGTCAGCAGCAGCTTGGCCGTGCCCCTGGGGCCGGCTGTGTGACCCCCCGGGGGTAGGGAGCACCCTGGCTCTCCAGCCGCCCCGAGTGCCCCCTGCCCCGGGAAGCGACTCCTTGGCCCCGTGGCGGAGGCAGCGACCCAGCAGCGCGCTGATGTCGAGCTGCTGAGCGGCTGGTCCCTGCATCTGACTCGGTCTGCTCGCCCTGACTGCCCGGAGGCGGGGGTCCATGCTCTCCCCCTCCCCCACCTCCCCCGGGGGGGGCTGGAACCACAAAGTGCTCGTCAGTGCCACCCGACAAAACTGGGCACCAAACATTCACTCTTTATACATTCCATCATTGGTCTCCTGAAGGCGCCGTCTCCTGTTCGAGGCCGGTCCCCGCTGCGATCCGCTCCCCTTCTGGATGGCAGTCCACACAGAGTGCCTCCCCCACAGGCTGATTGACTGTGGGAGGCACTGCAGGCAAACCGGGTCCTGTACAGGCGCTTTCCAGCTGCGGGCAAGGAGGGGGGGTGTCACAAAAGTGGGGAGAGGGAGTGGGGTCACTAGGGTGCAGGAGAGGTCACTGAGGTGGGGAGAGGGGAGACACTGAGGTGGGGAGAGGGGAGTTTTTGGGGTGGGGAGAGGGGAATCACTGAGGTGGGGTGAGGGGAGTCACTGGGTAGGAAAAAGGGATCACTGTGTTAAGGAGAGCAGCCACTGGATTGGGGATAGGGGCCATCGGGCAAGGAGAGATGAATCTCAAACCTATAGTAACAAGGCAAAGAATAATTTTGGGACTAGCACGGAAATTATAGGGATGTAACTGTAAACAATGGTTTCTATACACACCGCTAGGAACACAATGGTGCCAATCAGTCTGAAAATATTTCCTCCTTTCTCTGTAACCAGTGCTGTTCCGACTGATTTTACAAATGGTTGTTGGTAAATATACCACTAGGAATATTCAGTTTTCATTTTATGCTGTTAAGACAGTAACAGACAGGGGAGAGCAGTTAGTGTTATAATTGGTCTCCATATTCTGCATTCTTCACTCCTAACTGTTATCAAGTGATTACTTCTGTAAAGTATACGTAGACATATGCTAAGGACAGATTAGTTGTATCATGTAAACTTACATGAAAAACTACAATTTTGCTTAGGTAGTAGGGAGGGCAGCTGTCCTGGGAATATTTAAATCTTTCATGGGACAGGACATCAATGATAAGTCCAACATTTGTTACAGAACCCGAATTGCCTAGGCCATTTTAGAGAGCAGTTATGTGTCAACCATATTACTATGGTTCTGGAATCACGTGTGGAAGAGACGTTAAATGCTTTTAGACAAAGTCCAGTCTCCATTTTAAAATTTGAGTTTTAGTTCAACCAACCATCCACCATAAAAGCCTCTGACTTTGGGCTGATTCTTTTTAATGTTTACACTGTTTTTTTTTAATTAACTGATTTGGACTTGTTGGGACAAGTAGCACTTGAGAATGCAGGCCCAACTGTGCCACAAAACCCTAAATCAGACCTAATACACTTTTGGCAAAAACAAAACAAAACAAAATTGAATCAAATTAAAGATAGCATATACAGTACTGTTGATAAAGAGAAAACTGAAGATCAATTTAAAATGTCATTGATGGGGCAAATATGCAACCCAATCCTCCCAGTGCCCAACAGCCTCTGACATTTTTGAATGTTCCATCAGACATCACATGCTCCCTCTCCAAGGAGACCCTGCAAGTGCGTGACCTGTTGAAAGAGCAGCAGGTAATCAGGAATCACAGAACCTCCAACCCCCCCACCCACCCCTCACCATCTGCTGCCTGGACCTATTAGTGGCTATTTTAGACACATCCAGGAGCAGAAGAAGAGCTTTTCAGAGTTGCCCATTCCCTTGCACTGTGGCTCCAAAGATCAGGAACCACAAATTCAACACAACATCCCTTAAGTAAGAAAACAGTCTCCTTGCAATCAATGTAGATTGGGTCTATAGAAAATGCAGTTGGCCTGGGGTGGAGAATTCCAAATATCCACCAATGAATAAATTTACCCCAATCTCAATGTAAATGGTTTCTTCCATACCCTGAAACTATATTCCTAGTTCTGGACTCCACAGCTGGGGAAGTTTTTGCCTCTATTCTGTTTATCTCTTTCAGAATTTTGTAAATTTCTCTGAAATCATCTCTCCTTCTAAACTGATTTTTGTAAATACAATTGTTTGCCAAGCAAAACAACGTAAATGTTGATTTTTGTCACTTGCTCCACATTACCTTCTTCAAGCACATAACTGGGAAGTGATGGGTCTTACCTAGGACCAAGGATCCTGGTGTGTGCCTGGTAATCAGAGGCTGGCAGTTGTGTGCCACTCAGCAATGCCACTGAGGAATCAGTGGCCAAAGCTATTAATACAGCCTCTTGAGACAGGATGGCCAAGGGAGCCAGGCCATAGTTGTGCGATGGTAGGAATGGGGAGTTGGGAGTTAGTAGAAAGGGCAATGGCATGACTCTCAGTGGGCACCCCCTCATATCCTGCTTGTGCCAGGTCTCTGGATCAGGCAGGGACTGCCTTTGAAAGAGATGGGTTGTTTCTCAGGCTGCTCACATGGTGAGTTGTCCCTGGCTGAAAACAGGAGTGGCAGGATGAGGTCCTTAACTGTGATTACCGGTTCTGCCCATGGAACTTCCTGACAATGACTCAATCAGAGCAGAAGCTGGAAGGCAGCATGGTCCCTCCCACCTGAACAAATAAACCTCACCACCCCTCACCAAACTCTCTGTTAGGGAAGCATGGTAACTTCCAGCCAGAGAGACTGTTTCCTTTGTGGTGAACAAAACTAGAGGCTATCATTATGAGATAATCAGCAACAGGTCAAGCAGAATTCAAGGAATCTTCTTTACCCAGAGAGCAGTGAGAAGGTGAAGCTCACCACCATGATGAGTAGTGATGTGAATGGTAAAAATCCATTGAAGGGGATGTTAAATATACATATGTGGGAGAGGGGCTTGGTGTTATTCTGACCAGAGTTACATGAGAAAGGATGGGAGGAGCTCGAGTGGAGTATAATTGCCAGTGCAAATATTTTCTGCACATGTTACATAGTACTTCTTTGCAACACAGTAATCGGATTTTGTTTTTAACAGATAAGTCAACTAAGGCACCACTGTCTTAAGAGATAAATAATGCACTTTAGCAGAAGAATATTATAGAATCCCTACAGTTTAGCTGGAGGCCATTCAGCCCATTGAGTCTGCACTGACGTTCCAAAGAGCATCTCACCCACACCCAACACCCACACCCTATCCCTGTAGCCCTGCATTTCCCAGGGCTAATTTACTTAGCTTGCACATCCCTGGATACTATGAAGCAATTTTGCATGGCAGTTCCACATAAACTGCACATCTTTGGACTGTGGAAGGAAACTGGAGCACACAGCGAAAACCCACACAGTCTCGGGGAGAAAGTGCAAACTCCACACAGAATGTACGATGTACATTTTGTATTGTGTTGCATATAGCAATCGGCATCTGTTATAATGAAATTGTACAAATGAAAAAGGGAAAGCCAGGTGACAGATTGAGCAGCCATAAGGGCTGAAATCTGACAGTCATTACGTACATAACTAAGCAAAAAAGCAAGGAATGAGAATAAACAGAGATACCACAATGAAAAAATATTAGTGACAGGGTTTGGTACAAGCTTTATGTTGTTGTTTCAAGAAACAACATAAAAATAAATCTCTATTTACACAGCACCTTTCATGACTTCAGAATCAAATGTTTCACAGTCAATGAAATAGGTGACATTTGAAGTGCACTTGCTATGAGTTTGGAAGCACAGCTGTCAATTTATGCAAAAGTAAGATCCACAAATAGTGATCAGCTAATGGTCAGTGGAAGACATTTAGTGATGTTGATTGCAGGATAACAATGAAAACACCACTGCTCTTCCTCAAACAATACTATGGACCTTTTACATCCATCTTTGCCAGTGTTACATCACTTACTCAATATTGAAGTGTTGGCCTGGATTATGTGGTGAAGTCTCTGGAGTGAGTTTTGAAGTCAGAATGCTCTTACCCAAAGGTGAAGGGGCTGTTTGCTGAGCCATGGCCAATATTTAAGAAAAACAGGGCACTTACAAGTGTTCTATGTCACAGCATAATCTGTAGTAAATATCACATCTGCCTCGTAGTTTAAATGACAGCTGTCATGTAATCTACACAGATTCTTTCATTCTTTATTCTTATTGTATGCTCTATTTTATTTGTTGATGCAGAGATGTATAATCTAGGACTAAGTCTTCCCCAGATTAATTTGGCTGTTGTTTTCATGCAACCAGGTAGTTTGTGAGATTCTTTACAAATTACTGGGACACCCTCAGTAACATAACAGAGCAACAAAAAGTGTAATGTTTCTGCTATTGACACTCCCTTTCCAAGTGCTTGGAAACAGGGTGATATGCTCTGGCATAGATTGGTGTATGGGTCTTGTTTCAGGCATTTAATCAATAGCATTTACAGATGACAAAACGCTAACCTGCATTTGCTAAAAGCTGTGAATGTTTCTTTAACAGTTTCTTTAATGGAATTTCACTGTCAGAACAGTTTTGACTAATAAAGTAAAGGTATTACATTCTGGATTTTATAGAACCATCCCACAATTGAAACAGTTGTTCCACAAGTCCTGTCTGTTTTGTATTTTTTAAACAGTGACTTGGAGACTGCATTGAATGGCTGAGATGGTTCAAGGGGCCTTCTCCTGCTCCTCATTCATACGTCTCCTCTTCTTGAAGATTCTTGATTCTCATTTGTACACATACACATCTGTACACTGCAAGGTCCCACTGACTGAACATCCCCACCAATGCCACTACCTCATCCCCGTGCCACCAACCACTTCCACCCTGCTCCTAGGGACACTCCAACCAAACTAGTTTGTTCCCTAAATGTTGGTCACTCTGTGCAGGTTGCTGATAGTGATCTATTTTCCTCAAAAGATATTGTCTCCTTCTCTATTCCTGCCACTTAATCTTCACCTCTATATCCCTGAGGGATTCATGCTTCAGTGCAGCTTCAACACATGCTGGCTGATTTGTAGCACCTCACCTAAAATTAAACCTCAGCAGAATTTTCTTCCTATGTATTTTATTAAAGTCCCTCAAATTTATTTAATTGATGCTCATCATAAAGTCTTTAATTCTTGATATAATTTTAGTCAATCTGATTTGAGCATTTTTCGTTCATCCTAAAAGAGACCAAAACTAGGCACAATATTAATTGGAATATCTAAGATAGTTCATATAGATTTACTCTATTCTCTTTTCATAAAAGCTAGAGACTCCTTTTTTACAGCTTTGTTTGCTTGGTCTTCCATTTTTTAAAGATTTATCCTCCTGACGAGACTCCTGAATTAAATTCATCTGACATCTAACTGCCCAATCTGGAAATGTTATTGTCCCTTTGAAATTATTTACAAAATTTTTGTACAGTTTGACATTATCTATTTATGTATTACTGACAAAATTTGATATTTCATGTGCTTTGTAAAGGTTCTCAGTTTACATATATTGGGAAGAAGAGTTTCAATACTAATTTCTTGATGATTACGCTGTGTATATTTCTCCAGTCTTAAGCAGACATTAACCATTACTTCTTGTTCTGTGCACTCTTCATATCCAAGCTTCCCTCTTGTTTTAAGGTCACAGCTTTATTTTTATCAAATCTTTTATGCAGCTTATTTATCTTATCAAATGCTTTTTGAAAATTCATATAGATGTCTATATCAGCACACTCAATTATTCATTTACAAAATGCTACTAAATTTGTCAAACACAATAAAATTTGAGCTGGCCATCCATCAACTTGTGTCCTCATCAGAGAGTATTAAATTTGCCCTGTAGTTTAGCCATATTAATGTCATGCTGGTACTGAACCACAAAATATCCAGGTTCCAGCTCCATGCAATGTGAATGTGATGTACAACAATTCAGCACCAACATGTTGGGCTCAGAGTACGGTATGTTCAGATGAGACACCTGATCATTATACCATAATCCAACTGGAACCTGAATCCATAAATACCCGATAAACTCCACGTGGTGCTTCTGTGGTTATTATCTATGTTCATAAGAATGATCATTGAATGAACATAGATTGGGAGAGGGAGACAAACGCTTGTCAGAATGATAGTGAATTTCAGGAGTGTATCAACATAGTACAGTACAGGGATAGGCCCTTCTGCCCACTATGTCTGCACTGCCCATGATGCCATTCTAAATTAATCCCTTCTGCCTGCAAATAGTCTGTACCCCTCAATTCCCTGCCTGTTCATGTGTCTGTCTAAATGCCTCCTAAATGTTGCTATAATATCTGTTCCTACAATCTTCCCTAGCAGCAGGTTCCAAACCTCTGTGTAAAAAAACTTGCCTCGCACATCTCCTTTAAACTTTCTCCCTCTCACCTTGAAACTATGTCCCTTAGTATTGATATTTCCACCCTGAGAAAAAGACTCTGATTATCCACTCCTCTCATAATTTTATATACTTCTATCAGGTCATCCCTCAGCCTCTGATTCTCTAGTGAAACCAATCCAAGTTTGTCCAATCTCTCCTTATAGCTAATACACTTCAAATCAGGAAAAATCCTGGTAAACCTTTTTTGCATCCTTTCCAAAGCCTCCACCTCCTTCCTACAGTGTGGTGACCAGGATTACTCTCAATAATCAAAATGTGGCCTGTATCCTAATGTGTTATACTGCTGTGATATGACTTGCTAACTTTTATACTCACTGCCCTCAATAATCTTAGAATCTTAGAATCCCTTCAGTGTGGAAATAGGCCATTCGGCCCAACAAGTCCACACCAACCCTCCAAAGAGCATCCCACCCAAATCCATCCCCCATGACTTTACATTTACCCCTGACTAATGCACCTAACCTACGCACCCCTGAACATTATGGGCAATTTAGCATGGCCAATTCACCTAACCTGCACATCTTTGGATTGTGGGAGGAAACCAGAGCACCCAGAGGAAACCCATGCAGACACAAGGAGAATGTGCATGTTGCCACTATCAGGGAGCTATGCACTTGCATCCCAAGATCCCTCTGTATATCAATGCTCCTAAGGATCCTTCCATTTACTGTATACGTTCCTCTTGTATTTGACCACCGGAAATAAATCACCTCATTTGTCCAGATTAAATATCATCTTCCATTTCTCCACCCAACTTTCCAACTGACTTATATCCTGCTGTATTCTTTAACAACCTTCCTCACTGTGCAGAACTCCACCAATCTTTGTGTCAACTGCAAACCTACTAAACAGATAGCCTACCTTGTCATCCAAATAATTTATAGATGTTACAAATAACAGATCCCAGCACTGAACCTTGCTGGGCGGCATGGTGGCACAGTGATTAGCATTGCTGCCTCACAGCGCCTGAGACCCGGGTTCAATTCCCGACTCAAGCGACTGTCTGTGTGGAGTTTGCACATTCTCCCCGTGTCTCTGTGGGTTTCCTCCGGGTGCTCCGGTTTCCTCCCACAGTCCAAAGACCTGCAGGTCAGGTGAATCGGCCATGCTAAATTGCCCGTAGTGTTAGGTAAGGGGTAAATGTAGGGGTATGGGTGGGTTGCGTTTCGGCGGGTTGGTGTGGACTTGTTGGGCCGAAGGGCCTGTTTCCACACTGTAATCTAATCTAATCTAATTACCACTGGTCACAGACCTCCAGTCTGAAAACAGTCCTCCTCTGTCTTCTATGACCAAGTCAATTTTGTGTCCAACTTACCAACTCACCTTGGATCCTATGTGACTTAATCTTCTGGACCAACCTACCATAAGGGATTGGTATAGTTCCCTACAGCAGTATGTCCCAGCTGTAACAAGTAGACGACCAAAGCCAAAAAGGGGACAAGCAATATTGGATTTAGCAATGAGAAATGAGCTAGAATTAATTAATATTCTGATTGTGTGAGCACATTTGTCAAATAGTGATCATAACATCATCAAGTTCAATGTAGCTTTTGAAAGAGAGAAGAACGAATCAGCTGCTAGAGTTATAGATTTAGGTAAGGCTGACTATAACGAGATGTGACAGAGACTGTCCATAGTCAACTGGGAAAATCTGCTAATGAGTAAAACAACTGAAGAACAGTGAAGGATATTTAGAGAAACATGTAACACAATACAAAACCCGTTTATACTCGTGAGATTCAAAAGCTCCACCTCACTGGAAAAGCAGCCGTTGACAACTAAAGAGGGAAGGAACAATATAAAGCTAAATGAAAGGGCTTACAAAAATGCAAAAAACAGCACATATCCTCCAGAATGAGTAAGATAGAAAGACCCACAAGGGGTCACAAAGCAGCTTATAAAAGCTACTCAAACAGATTCTGAAAGGAAACTTACTAGGAACATCAAAATCAATACAAAGAAATGTTATGGTTATGTAAAGGGAAAGCAGATTATGAGGAGCAATATTAGCCTACTGAAGAATTAAAGTGGGAATATTGTCAATGACTATGGGGAAATGGATGACATGTTATATCATTACTTTGCCTCAATATTTACAGTAGAAAAGGAGGACAGCTTGCCAGAGGTCCCAATGAAATTAATAGTGGATTGGGAACGGGAACTGAATAAAATTAATATAAGTAAAGCATTTCTAATGAGAAAATTGATGGAATTAAAGAGTAACAAATCCCCAGGATCTGACCATTTCCATCCAAGGGTATTAAATATGGGAGCACATTGTAGACACCCTAACTATAATCTTTCAGAGTTCCCTAGAAACAGGAGTTGTCCCTTTGGTTTGGAAAACTACACACGTCACTCTGCTTTTTAAGAGGGGCAAAAGAGGAAATCCAGGGAATTATAGACCAGTTAGCCTAACATCTGTCGTGGGGAAATTGTTGGAACCTATAATCAAGGATGGGGTAAGTGAATGCCTTAACATTTTCAGTTCATCAAGTATAGCTAGTATAGATTCATGACAGGTAGGTCAACCCTGACAAGCCTCATTGAATTTTTTGAAGAGGTCACTAAGGTTGTGGGCAGGGGAATGTCTATAGATGTTGTTTATTTGGACTTCCAGAAGGTATTTGAGAAAGTCTCACATAACAGACTGTTAATTAAGGTAGAAGCCCATGGAACTGAGAGTAAATTACAGACATGGCTGGGAAATTGGTTGAGTGGCAGGCATCAGAAAGTAGGTACTCAAATGGGTAGATATTCAAGTTGGCAGGATGTGACCAATGATATCCCATATGGACCTGTGTTAGGACCTCAATTATTCCCATTATTTGTTAATGACACGGCTAATGCCATAAGAAGTCATAAATCCACATTTGCTGATGACACAGAATTAGGCTGCATTGCAGACAGTATTGACAATAACATAAAATTACAAAGGGATATTGATAGACTAAGTGAATAGGCAAACCTGTGGTAGATGCAGTTCAATATAAGCAAGTGTGAGGTTATCCATTTTCGACTGAAAAAGAATAGATCAAGAAATGTTTTAGATGGTATGAGGTTAAATATAAGGGATGTCCAAAGAGACTTGGGGTTCGGGTACATAGATCATTAAAATATCACAAACAGGTGCAAAAAATAGTCAAGAAAACTGATAAAATGCTGATCTTTATAACTAGAGGACTGGAGAACATACAGATGTTAAGGTGCAGTTACACAAAATCCTGGTTAGATCCCACTTGGAGAACTGACAGCAGATCTGGGCACCATATGTTAGAAAGGATTAGATTATCTACAGTGTGGAAACAGGCTATCAACCCAATAAGTCCACACCAACCCTCTGAAGAATAACCCACCCCGACCCATTTCCCTCTGACTAATGTACCTAACACTATGGGCAATTTGGCATGGCCAATTCACCTAACTTGCTCATCTTTGGATTGTGGGAGAAAACCCACTCAGACACAGGGAGAATGTGCAAATTCCACACAAACAATTGCCAAAGGCTCGAATCGAACCTGGGTCCCTGGTGCTGTGCAGCAGCAGTGTTAACCACTGAGCCACCATGCCACCCTGATATATTGGCCTTGGAGGGAGTACAACATAGGTTTACAAGAATGATAACTGGAGAGGAGAGATTATACAAATTAAGTTTCCTCATGAATTTAGAAGTTTAAGGGGTGATCTAATCAAAGTCTTCAACATATTAGAAGAAAAGGACAGGGTAGGTAAATGATTTCCACTGTTTGAGGATTCCAGAACTAGAAACATAGTCTGAGAATTAGGGCCAGACCATTCAGGAGAGATGTTAGGAAGCGCTTCTATACATAAAGGGTGGTAAATGTTTGGAAGTCTCTCCCACAAATGGCAGTGAATGCTGAATCAGTTGTTAATTTTAAATCTGAGATGGATGCTTCTTTTTTAAACAAAGCTATTAAGTGATATCAGTCAAAGACAGGTACAGTATACGGAGTAAGGCGACAGACCAACCACGATCTCATTGAATGGCGGAACAGGCTTGAGGGGCTAAATGGCCTACTCCTGTTCCTAATAAGGAGTGGCGGGGAGGGGTGGGGGTGTGTGGCTATCCCACTGAAATTGTATATAAGCATTATAGTGCTTGACTACTGTAACTTATATTCCATGATTTATTAATAGAGTTGGGACAAATTTTGATTTGTTTGTTTAATTTAAGATTTGGCTAATACCTTTGGATCAGAAAACCAAATGGGATTGTTCTTTGATTTAATGGATTCTTTGATGTGAAAAAGCTTATTGTGTAGTGTGAAGTGTTTGCAGCTGATGTGTGAGTGGTTCGAACTTGTCAGGGTAATGCCAAGACAGAAATAAATCTGCATATCTGTCCTAAGTATCAATTCCCCTTTTTGTACAATTCACCATTTCTTGATTAATTCCTGTAACAATTACAATAATAACGACTACTAACTGTATTTATATAATGCCTTCAATATAAGGGAATATCGCAAGCTGCTTCAGGAGCATTATAAAACAAAACACACCAGCGAATCCCTTGAGAAGATATTTGATCAGGTGACCAAAAGAATTGGTCAGAGGGGTAGGATGTAAGGAATGCTTTAAAAGAAGAAAGTGAGGAGAGATGGATGGGCTGAGTATCCGACTTCTGCTCCTTGTTCAGATGTTAACAAACCACTAAGTAACATTGTGCTCTGCTATTCTCAGATGAGCTCAAAGGCAACCACATTGGTTTGCATAAGATATTCCACATCTTCATCAAGCAACTCTTCCTTGTCTGCAGGTACTAGTGGCACTCAGCACCAGGCCCAGTGCAACAGGCTGACATTCAATGTTCTTATCACTGTGATGGCTCCAATGTGTAAGCATTTGGCTGCTTCCATGGAAAGGATGGTGGCTGCTTTGGAGACCCAGATCCAGGAGAATATTCATACCAGCATTAGCAGCAGGAGTAGGCCATTCAACCCCTTAAACCCACCCTGCCATTCAATAAGATGCTGATCTGCTTACAGCACCTTCCTGCTTACCCCCAACTGCCTTTCCCTCACATGCCGGTATCAAGAATCTATCCAACTCTACCTGAAAAATATTCAAAGATTCTGCTTTCGCTACCTTTGCAGAAAGTGAGTTCCAAAGACACACGGCCCTCCAGAGAGAAAAAGACAATTTTCTCTTACTTTTTAAATGGACAACATTTTATTTGTAAACAGTGGCCGCTAGTTATAGATTGGCCCACAAGACGAAACATGCTGTCCATACCTACCATGTCAATACCCCTTCGGATCTTATATGTTTCATTAAGTGGTCTTTTACTTTACAATGGATACAAGCCTAGCCTGTCCAACCTTTCCTCATAGGACAACCCACTCATTCTAATCTAGTGAACCTTCTCTGAACTGCATACAATTGCATCCTTCCTTAAATAAGGTGACCAGTTCTGTATACTCCAAATGTGGTCCCACCAATACCCTGCAGAACAGAAACATAACATCTCTACATCTGTAACACTTCACTATAATTAAGAATATTCTATTGACTTTCCAAATTCCTTGATGTACCCATATGCCAACCTTGTGAATAGTTTGGAAGATATCAAAGCATGAGCTGAATCTTGCCATATTTGGCTGTAATTTTTACTAGGTTTTATGCAGCATGTTGTGGGTAAACACATCACAGAGTACCTTTGATTCAGCTACTTATTAAGAAATCTCAGACAATCAAGTACTTAAACAATGATTTAAACTTTATTGCATGTAGCAACAAAAAAAATCCCTCAAGTAAGTAGGTTAAGCCTCACAACCCAACGTAACTATTCCCTGATTAATGGCAGAATCTGGCTATGATTCCACCAACAGTGTCTGCCTCTGGAAGTGTCCAGGATTCAATCCTTATGCAGTGCTGTTCTTCGACGTTCTGTGACTAAATTGTTCTGGTATTGGATTCATATGCAATTTTGTCTCTTTCAAACTTGTGGGCATTATGATGAACCTTTAGATTATTTCATCCCCGACACTGATTATACTTCTGAAGACCTCAAGTCTGTAGATTGTCTTCTTATCAGAAGTAGCTTCCTTGTTCCTTGTTATGTTCAGAAATAGCTTTATATTTAAAACACAGCCTGTCCTGCAATTAATCCCTTTACTTCAGAACATTTCTTCTTCATGCAAGCACAATTGCCCATTTGTCACGAGGCAGCATGTTATCAAGAGTGTTATCTCCTCTCTCCCAGGAAACAGATAGTTTATGTTGCTTCTTCCCAGGGATGGTTAATTCGCATATTGCTTTTAATTCCTTTATAACAGTTTCTCTTTGCCCCTTTCATCTTGAGAAACAGTTTATTCCAGAAAGAGCTATTGCTGCTTCTTTCAATCCATTAAGTTATTCAAGCTTTGAAATTTATGTTGTCACAAAGATTTCGCTCCATAAGGTCTAGCACATTCACTCAAGCGATTGCCCCAAACTCACCTCATGAACGACCTACTATGTCCTATGGCGTCCCTCTTATCTGGTGCTAGCCTGACTCTCCCACGCATTGTAGCTAGAAACTCCACCACTGATAAGACATCTCAGGATACCTGGGGCTGATACCATCTTTAAAAGGTCACTGTATACCCAGCCAAGCATTTGCAGTCTAGAACTGTCATGCACATTTGTGAAATTTGCCCTGAATGGCAGGTGAGGAAAGGCACTTGGGGTAATGGTGGACAGTGGTGTGGAGAAGGGACATTCTCTTCTCTCAAGATCGACAGAGGAGGCCATGAGAGCAGATCCTGTCAGCTTGCTCCAAGGTTGGCATCTGAGTCATTGTGGTCTGGAGGAAAGCAAAGCAATGCTGCAGGAAGGTCGATAACCATCTACAAGGTAAGAGCCACCATCTTTTCCCTGATACCTCACACTCACTCTAGCTTTGCTCCTGCACCTGTCTCCTGCCAAGTCTCTGTTCTAAGTGATGGGTGAGACAAGTAGGATGATAATGACAGGAGTTTGATACAGGCTAACCATTTCAAAAACTTAGGCTTGCTTGGAAAACAGACTTTGAACTGAATTTTATCTTTGCAAACAAAAGGCAAGTTTTAGTTGAGTGGGAGTTTAACTCTCGGAAATTTCTTTCCCAAGCAAACCCATCTGAAACCTACCCATTTCCAGTGTTAACTAAGGCCAGACTGATTGGCATCATGTTCACAAACATTCACTCCCTTCACCACCAACGCTCAGTAGCAGCACTGTGTGTTATCTTCAAGATTCACTGCAGAAATTTATCAAAGGTCCTTCGACAGCACCTTCCAAACCCAGGACCCATCCAGACTAGGGCAGCAGATACATGGGAATTCCTGGAAGGTGCATGTTCCCCTCTAAGGCATTCAGCACCCTGTCTTAGAAATATATCACCGTTCCTGCAGTGTCACTGGATTCAGGCATGATCCTGAGAAGTCTCCACAATTTGGCATTTCACCCCAATACAGGCTGGATCTAGTGCATTGCAGTGGGAAATAAGGCAACTGGTTCCACATGGAGAGTTCTCACATCAGTTTCCTGGCAACAGCAAACCCTTCCCCAATTAAAGCACAGGGTGCAAGAGACTAATGTGGGATTCTTAGCCTGCAGTAGAAGGTTGTCAGATAGACTCATGGATGATCAAACTTTGCCCACTTTGCCTGCTACCATCTAGCCTCCTAATAGACTTGACAGGCTCTCCACTGGTCCTTTTACTGGTGGGCAAGACTGTTGACCCAACAGAATCCCAGAAAATACTTTTTCCTGAGACCTCTGATTCCTTTGTGAGGCCTCTGATTCATCATCACTCTCCACACCATTAGCTGGACGTCCATCCTCTCTGCCCCATCCACTAACATCACATGATTCTAATTCTACCCTCAACCACTAGCCCTCCCCAACCCAGTCTGTTAACCACCACCACCAGGCCTCAGATCCGAACACAATCAGCACATTCTTTAGTTTAATTCTGTATCTTTCCTGCTATCATGCCCAGAACCCATCCACCATCTCCTACCAACTAGCCCTTGTCTTACCCACCACACTATATGCACTTCCCTCATTTAGGGCCCTGATTTCTCACCCACTCCTTCGGATTGGCTGAGCATCTGATCACCTATCCCTAATCCTAAAGTTCCCCTCTCTAGTCAACATCAGCAGACCCTTCCCCTCTAATCAACCTTTCATTTCCCCCTTTCACTGTCAGGTTGGTCTCTGGGCAGGGAATGGTCGTGGATGTTAGTCCCGCCTTATGGAGTTAAAGTGCCACATCATTGGAACCTCCACTGTTGACACTCCTAGAATCTGAGCTTGAGTACCTAGTAAATACAAACCACCATTGATGGTGGAAATCTGAAACAAACACAGAGAATGCTGGAGAAACTCAGCAACTCTGGCAGACCAGTGGAAGAAGAAACTGAGTTAATGCTATGAGTCCGGTATTTCTCTTCTTCAGTACTGGGTTCTCTAATTTCAATTTCATTGCTAATCACCCATTTCACCAAAGACAAACCTAGGGTAACCAGCATACACAGGATAGAAAGGAGGTACTGGAAAATTGCTCACTTCATCAACACAATCATGGTCAATTGCTATTGTTCCAAACTCTGTTAGCAGGAAGCTAATCTCTAATTGCACCTTGAGGATTTCTGCTGCAGGTTCGGCCTCAACTCCAAGATGGACCCTATTATCAGCTATATATTATATCCAGTAATCCAAACTGAAAATGGGGTATTGCTTAGCCCATTTTGTAGGATATAGAATAAGTATAGTTCCCATATGGTACAATCCAAGGTCTCCTTCAAAATATCACTGTTAGATGCTTGAGAGAGAAAGCATTCCTTAAAATGCCAGGATTACAATGGGGGAGTATTAGAAAGTGTTGTAAGCAAGAAACAAGTGCAATAAAATGTCCTGTTTCAAATGTTATTGTTGTATTTAAATCTGTCACTCCCATGCAGCAAATTGCCAGATTCTCTGAGGGCATATAAAACCCTCTCATAAAAACTGTACATAGAACTTTCAGATCTGAATGATAATGGACCTGGAACAATGCTGATATCTGGAACATTTTATTGTTGTTCGCTTGTGCGATGTGGGTGTGGCTGGTTGGGCCAGCGTTTATTGCCCATCCCTATTTGCTTTTGAAAAGGTGGTGGTGAGCTGCCTTTTTGAACAGGCCACCTGCTGCAGGTTGACACACAATGTCCTCAGGGAGGGAATTCCAGTATTTTGTCTCAGTGACAGAGAAGGTCAGGATGGTAAGTGGCTTGGAGCAGAATGTGTAGCTGGTGGTGTTCCCATCTATCTGCTGCCCTTGTTCTTCCAGATGAAGGTGGACGTGGGTTTAGAAGGAATTTTCTAAGGATCATTGGTGAATTTCTGCAGTGCATCTTGTAGACAGGACACACTGCGGCTATTAAGCATTGGTGTTGGAGGGAGTGGATGCTTATTGATATGGTTCCAATCAAATGGCTGCTTTCTCCTGGATGGCATCAAGCTTCTTTAGTGTTGTTGGAGCTACACCCATCCAGGCAAGTGGGGAGTATACCATCACAATCCTGACATGTGCCTTGTAGATGCTGGACAGGTTTGGAGAGTGAGGAGGTGAATTACCTACAACAGAATTCCTTGCCTCTGACTTGTAGCCACTATATTTATATAGGGAGTCCAGTTGAGCTTCTAGTCAATGGTAACCTCAAGGATGTCAATAGTAAGGTTTCAGTGATGGTAACACAGATTGTCTCTTGTTGAAGATAGCCTTGAATTTCAACAAATATAATGCCCCAGGCTTCCAGCAACCTGATCATTTTTCGTACAGGTTGCAGTGTTTTCAATAGATGGCTTTTTCTGTCAAAACCTGTTCGGCAGCTTGGAAATGGTCTCTCTTACCCCACCTCCCCATCCTGCTATCAGATAAAGAGTAATTGAATCCAAGACAGTTTCCAAATTGGATGCAACACATTGTCAAGACTGAGGTCTCACTGGCTTTTCTTGAGAGCATGGCAGTTAGAGCATGACAGGAGGAACAGACAGGGCTGATGTCCAGCATCAGAATGATTATGATTTGTTCAAGGGTACAGAAAAAAAATTACAAGTATGTTGCCGGGACTGGAGGGAGAGGCTGGGACTTTTCTCCTTGGAGCATCAGAGGTTGATAAAATCATGACGGGAATGGATAGGATGAATAGACAAAGTCTTTTTCTCATGGTAGGGGAGTCCAAAATAGAGGACAAAGGTTTAAGGTGAGAGGAGAAAAATTTAAAAGGGACCCTATGGGCACCTTTCTCACACAGAGGGTGGTGCATGTATGGAATGACCTGCCAGAGGAAGTGGTGGAGGCTGGTACAATAACAACATTTAAAAGGCATCTGGATGGGTACATAAATAGAAAGGGTTTAGAGGGATATGGGCCAAACACAGGCAGATGAGCCTTGTTCAGTTTAGGAAACCTGGTTGGCATGCATGAATGGGCCAAAGAGTCTGTTTACATGCTGTATGATTCTATCACTGTGTAAACCTGTTTGTGAACCTGTTTAAATAGTGTTGTTGCAAACAGAATTAAAGGGGTCTGCAATATGTGGATTGTCCTTGGAAGCCATTGGATGCAATTATATAACAGAGATATAGGCTTGGAATTCTGAGTTAAGCAGTCCATCCCCTGATTCAACCCTGACCATCATCTACAAGACCCACGTCAGGACTGTTATGGAATACTTTGCAGCTGGATGTTTGCAGCTCCAACAACATTAAAGCAGCTCAACACCAGCAAGGACAATGCAGCCTGCTAGATTCACACCATATTCATTAACTTAAACATTCACCCTTTCCCACCACTAGTGGCAGCTGTGTGTACTGTATACAAAACGCACTGCAGCAACTCACCCAAGTTCTGTCAATAAGACTGTACATATCATGATCTTTAACAATTAGAGAAGCAAACATATAGGTTCATCATCTTCTGCATGTTCCCCTACAAGTCACTTACCAAGCAAATTCTGGAACTCCATGTCTAACAGCACTGTTGGTCAACTTATACCAGATATATATATAATTTCCCAGATCCTATGTTCTCCACGTATCTTTCATTGAGACATTCCTTCAAAGCAATTTCTCTGTCAAAGCTTTCATTCTCTTGAACTAATAGCCCTGTGCTATACTTCAATTTGTAATACACCTGTGAAGTGCCTTGGGATGTTTCATAAAAAGTAAAATATAAATATAAGTTGCTATTGTTGTTATTGATACATAATGCAGTACTGAAGAATCGTTGCATTGTTAGAGGTACTGTTTCTCAGATGAAACATTAAATAGCTGAGACTTTTCTCTCTGTTGGGGTGGAAATGAAAGATTCCATTGTGCTACTCTATGAAGAGCAGGGAGTTCTCTGTGTGACCTAGATCAACAGATTAACGAGTCATTGATATCATCTGCTGTCTGACTGACCTTGTATACAACTTGGCTGCTGCAGATATTTACATAACAACAGTGACTAAAGTTGTAAAGTAATGCATTGGCTGTCAGCGACTCTGGAAAATCCTGAGAGTGTGAAAGGGTCATAGGGTTGTACAGCACGGAAACAGACCTTTTGGTCCAACTCGTCCACGCCTGCCAGATAACCCAAATTGATGTAGTCCCATTTACCAGCATTTGGCCCATATCCCTCTAAACCCTTCCTATTCATGTACCCATCCAGATACCTTTTAAATGTTGTAATTGTGCCCATCTCCACTACCTCCTCTAGCAGCGTATTCTTGTACCTCAGTTTAATCCATCTGAAATACAACACCCCTATCAGTATGGCACTTTCTCAGGACCTAAGAATTCAGCCTTTTTGTTTAAATTCCTGTCTCTGGATTGCAGGTTGAACCCACAACGTTCTAATGCAGATGTAAGACTGCTATTAACTGGGCTACAGGAGGGTCTTGAATTTATGATCTTTCTGATTCAATGTTGACAGTACTACATTATAAAGTGGGCCAAACCACCCAGGAACTGTCCGCGGTGACAGTCACTACCTGGTCCTTTGCCAATGTCTGTGGTTCTCCATTGAGACATTCTGGAGGCCCACAAAAAAATAAGTAAAAGAGGGATAAAAACACAGGAGGGAGAAGGAGGTTTTCTAATATTACATAATACTGTTATTTGCAAAAGTGTTCCAAGTGTTTTAACAAAGTTCTCAAAAGAACAGTAATTATTAGTTCGGGAGGGCTACTTTACTGATAATGTACAGTGGAGGAACAAACTAAACAAATCAAAGAAAAAGGAAAAGTTTGACTTTGTTAACATTTTTGTTAATTTATAAACGAACAATAATTAGAGATAGTCCAACATAGTATGTGTAAATTACCCTTCTTTATTGACATGGATATCTCGACAGGATGGTTTTCAGCATTAAGTCTCACATTTACTTTCAGATTGAGGAAAAGGGTGGTTAGAGGTCAGATGCTGATCTTACACATGGGTACATTCAATTTTTACTCATGAATAATTCTCATTATAATGCCACCTGGCTTATAATTTCCAGCAAGTTTCTGCCTATAATAAGCTTTTCTTGGTTTATTCCTGTAATTGCAGAAATGTTGTCAGCTTGACATATGAAATCTTCCACTTCATTGCCAAAATGCAAATTCCTTGAATGCTTAAATAACATTGAGAGACTGGTTGTGTTTGTAAAGATCTATAAAATAATTCCAAGAATGTCATTTTCAAGTAGACACTTTGTAATTGAATTGGAAGGAAATATATATGTTAATATGAAGTTCCTTATTAAAATTGCAAAAGTAATTTTCTTGGAGCTTATTAAATATCTAATTTTTAAAAAATGTACTTGTTTGACGTGGGCATCGCTGGCTGGCCAGCATTTATTACCTGCCTCTTGTTGCACTTGAAAAGGAGGTGGTGAGCTGCCTTCTTGAACCGCTGCAGTCCATGTGCTGTCGGTTGACCCTTAGGGTGGGAATTCCAGGATTTTAACCCAATGACACTGAAGGACCTGTGATCTATTTGCATGTGGTGGTGTTCCCATGTATTCGCGGCCCTTGTCCTTCAAATGGAAATGATCATGGGCTGGGAAGGTGCTGTCTGAGGATCTTTGAAGAATTTTTGCAGCGCATCTTGTAGATAGGAAACACTGCTGTTACTGAGCATTGCTGGTGAAGGGAGTGGATGCTTGTGGATGCGGTGCCTATCAAGTGGGCTGCTTTGTCCTGAATGGTCTGAGCTTCATGAACTTTATTGGAGCTGCATCCATCCAGGAAAGAGGGGAGTATTCCATTATACCCCTGACTTGTGCCTAATTGATGGTGGACTTTGGGGAATTAAGAGGTGTGTTACTTGCTACAATATTCCTTGCTTCTGACTTGATCTTGAAGTCTTGAGTTTCTAGTCAATGGTAACTCCAAGGCTATTGATATTGGGGTATTCAGTGATGGTCACACCATTGAATGGCAAGGGGCAGTAGTTAGATTGTCACTTATTGGAGATGGTCATTGTCTGGCATGTGTGTTGTGTAAACTTTACTTGCCACTTGTCAGCCCAAGCCTGGATATTGTCCAGATCTTTTTGCATTTCAACATGCACTGTTCAGGACTGGAGGAGTCGTGAATGGTGCTGGACATTGCACAATAATTAGTGATGTCCCCACTTCAGACGTTATGAGTGAGGAAAGGCTGTTGATGAAGCAGCTGAAGATAGTTGGGCTGAGGACACTACCCTGAGGAACTCCAACATAGATATTCTAGAGCTGAAATAACTGACCTCAAACAACCATGACCATCTTCCTATGTGACAGGTCTGACTCCAACCAATGGTGAGTTTCCACCCTCAGGCTCATTGATTTCAGTTTTGTTAGGGTGAGACTTCTGTTACGTCAGGTGTTACCTATAATTATTTTTCAGGGCCACCATTACTAACTATGGGGAAAGGAATAAGAGACTCTGGGCCAGAGAAGCAGGGGTGTTAGGGGATTCAGAGAAGGGCCTGTAAATGACTGGTTAGCACAGACAGTGACTGGGAGAGGTACTAAGGTGGGTTTTGTTCTAGCAAGGGTGGAGCAGCAGTGGGAAGTTGGGTAGGAAATGTGATAGCTGGCCTGGTCAGCCACCTTCCTAATACCTCCTACTCATTTCAAGTAGTTGTCAACAAAAGTGGCAATTATGATAAAGAAGAAAAAGTGTTCTTTTGACAGACATCAGGCAGAAAATACAATTCAGTGCTATGTTGCTAGACATCTGGTTAGTGGGTAGTCAGTGGATATTGCACAATTGTTTATTTGTATTACATAATTCAATAAAGATTCCAGTCCACTGTCTCCCTTTCCTGGCCAACTCCCTTTCCTGACCAACTCCCTTACAGGTATAAGCTATTTAATGGGCTGACTACTTAAAGTTGACAATGCACCAGGACTGCATCAGTTGCTTCTTAGGATTGAAGGAAATGAGAATAGAAATTGTAGAGACACTGGCAATAATTTTTCAGAGTTCCTTAGACCCAGGGGTGGTACCAGAGGATTAGAGAATTGCAAATGTTATGCCCTTCTTCATAAAAACATGTAAGGGTAAGTCAAGCAACTACGGACCTCAGAAATAACAACTCAGGATGAAATTAATAGTCACATGGACACATGCTGGTTAATTCAGAAGAGCTATCGTGGATATATTAATGGAAAAATCACATTTAACTAAATTAATGGAGTCTTTTGATGAAATAATAGCAAGGGTTGATTGGCATTGCCATTGATACGGTATGTGTGGACTTCCACAAGGCATTTGACACAATGCCACACAACAGACCTGTGAGCAAAATTAGAGCTCACAGACAAAAATGTACATTACTAACATAGATATAAAATTGGCTGATTGATTTGAAACAGAGTGTAATAGTTAAAAGATGTTTTTGAGACTAGAGGAAGTTATGTAGAGTAGTTCCTCAGGTTTCAGTGTTGAGTATATTAATAGACCAGATCTTGCTGTACAGAGGACAATTTTAAAATTTACAGATGATATGAAACTTGGAAAAGTTACAAACTGAGACAGATGATTAAATTACATTACAGTGTGGAAACAAGCCCTTCGGCCCAACAAGTCCACACCAACCCGCCACCCACCCATACATTTACCCCTTACCTAACACTATGGGCAATTTAGCATGGCCAATTCACCTGACCTGCACATCTTTGGACTGTGGGAGGAAACCGGAGCACCCGGAGGAAACCCACGCAGACACAGGGAGAACGTGCAAACTCCACACAGTTAGTCGCCTGAGGCGGGAATTGAACCCGGGTCTCCGGCGCTGTGAAGCAGCAGTGCTAACCACTGTGCCACCGTGCCGATACTGGAGAACTCCAAAAAGATATGTAGCTGTAGATTGGACAGAGAAGTGCAATGGAGAGGAGTGTGAGGCGATGCATTTTGGCAAGGAGAACATGAAGAGTCAACATAAAATAAAGGATACAACTTTAAAAGGGTGCAGGAGCAGGAAAGCTGAGTATGTGACTCAGTCATCAAAGGTGGTAGGACAGGTTGAGAAAGCTGTCAATAAAGCAAACAGTATCTTAGGTTTTATTAGTAGAGAAATTGCGTAGGAGCAAGAAGGTTATGTTGAACTTATACAAGACACTAGTCTGACTTCAGATCATCGCTCAACCTCTGATGCTCTAGTGAAAAAAATCCAAGCTTGTCTAACTACTTCAATATAGACAACATCCTGGTAATCTCTTTTGCATCCTCTCCAAAGCTTCTGTATCCTTCCTTTAGTGTGGTGACCAGAACTGCTCACAATACTCCAGTTGTAGCTGAATTAAAATCTTAGACAGCTGCAACATGACTTACCAGCTTTTATATTCAATTCCCCAACCGATGGAGGCAAACATGTTGTATGCCTTCTTTACCACCATATCCACTTGTGTTGCCACTTCCAGGTTGCTATGGACTCACACCCCAAGATCCCTCTAAACAAGTCATTCCTCCATATCCGCGAGGGTTCCGTTCCTGAGAAACCCCCATGAATGACAAACTTGACGAGTGTGAAGCTCATTAAAAATAAGTTAAAAATAATGGATACATGTGCTTGCCCATGAATGATGATTTTTGTTATTATTTATTTTTGGTGTGGATAGGTGAATTCATGATTTGTGATTTTGCAGATACAGAAGGTTTACTGTACATCAACCGATACATATTGTCTTGTCATTTACTGAGTACTTTCCTCTTGCATTTTACATCCCAAAATGCATCACCTCACATTTCTCTGGAATAAGCTCTATCTGTCATTTCTCTGCCCAACTTTCTAACTGATCTATGTTCTGCTGTACCTTTCATAACCTTCTTCATTATCCGTAGCTTCACCAATGTTCATGGTGTCTGCAAGCTTACTAATCAGATCACTTACATTTTCATCCAAATCATTTATATATATTGCAAACAACAGAGATCCCAGCAGTGATCCTTGTGGAACACAACTACTTAAGATCTCCAGTCAGAAAAACACCCCTCCACAACTACCCTCTGTCTTCTAGATTCTTGTTTGAACCAGAGCTGAGTAGCCTCAACAGAACCCAAACTGAGTAAGTGTTATATGGTAGCACTGTTGATGATACCTTCCATCACTTTACTGACGGTTAAGAGTAGATGGTTAGGTAGTGAATTCCAACCTTCAGCGACTGTCTGTGCAGTGATTGCACATTCTCCCCATGTATGTGTGGGTTTCCTCCAGGTGCTCCAGTTTACTTCCATGGTCCAAAGATGTGTACAATAGGGGATTCGCCATGCTAAATTCGTCCATAGTGTTCGAGGGTTGTGCAGGCTAGGTGGATTAGCCATGGGAAATGCAGGGTTACAGGGTCAAGGTGGGAGGGGGATGGATCTTGGTGGGATGGTCCTCGGATTGTTGGCGTGGACTTGACAGGGCGAGTGGCCTTCTTCCACACTATAGGGATTCTATGAATTAGCTGGGTTGGATTTGTCCTGCTTTTTGTGTATACAGGACATATCTGGTACTTGGCGAAAGTGAAGACTGCAGATGCTGGAGAGTCATAAAGTGTGGCGCTGGAAAAGTACACCATCGGAGGAGCAGAAGAATCGATGTTTCAGACATAAGCCCTTCATCGGGAATGTTCTGGTATCTGGTATATCTGGTACTTTCCCACATTGCTGGGTAGATTCCAGTGTTGTAACTATCCTGGAATAGCTTGGTTAGGAGTGCATCAGATTCGAGAGAACAGGCTTTAGTTCCATGCCAGAATGTTGTCAGGCCTTTGCAGTATCCTGCATCTTCAGCCATTTCTTCACTTCAAATGAAGTGAATCAAATTGGCTGAAAGTTGGTGCTTGTGATGCCTGGTCACTCCTAGAAAATGTCAAGCTGGAACATCCACTCAACATGTCTGGCTGAAGATTGTTGCAAATGTTTCAGCTGGGCTCCTCCATCACTGAGGGTGCAGATATTTGCGGAACTTCCTCCTCCATTGAGTTAATTGTCCTCCACCACCACTCACAACTGGATGTGTCACAACTGCAAATCTGATCTAATCTACTGGTTGTGGTTTCACTTACCTCTGTATATTACTTGCTGTTTGAATGATGTTTGGCACACAGATGATGTATGCCCTGGTGCTACCCCGATAGTCATCCTTGAATCAGGGTTGATCTTCTAGTTTGACGGTAAGGGTAGACTGAGGGTATGCAAGACCATAAAGTTGCAGATTGTGTTGGAGTACAATTCTGCTGCTTCTCATTGCCCACTTCATGATGCCCAGTCTTGAATTGCTAGATCTTTTAGCAGTCTGTACCATTAAGGTAGACAGGGAGTCAGTAAACACACAGTGTCCTCAGCTTTATTGAGAGAAACAGAGTGCAAATGTAAGGAAGTGGTGTTGAATTGTATAAGACGTCAACTGGAGTATTTTATACAGTTGTGGGTGTCACAATACAGGAAAGATATGAATGCATTGGAGAAAGTGCAGAAGCTATTTACAAGAATGGTTCTGGGAATGAGAAATTTCAGTCATGAGGATAGATTGAAGACATCGGGTCTGTTCGCTTTGGAGAGAAAAAGGCTGAGGATATCTGACTCTTTGGATTTATAAAATTGCTACAAATCTTTAAAAATCTTTGGCTTGAGGACAGTTGACCTTGATTCTGTTCTGGACGCTTTGAGATCTGTAAACTCTCTCTCGAGGATCTTTTATCTCTTGGATGTTCTTCATGGAAAACATTGTTTCTGCTGAAACAGAGAATTGGTCCATTACCTGATCTGGGGGTACTTTAATTTCCTTTACAGAGAAACTCTTTCCTTTTGAAATTGGTAATTGCCCCATAATATCATCTGTGGGACCTTTAATTCCGTGAGTATTCCTCACCTCTATACCAAGGAGTTTCTTATTGATTCAGTCCTGAAGCTGTTGGCATTGGTCATCCCACCACAATTGTGGTTTCCATGGAGCCATATCTTCAATCTGTGCAAGTATATGTTATTCTCAATCTGCCAGCCAATATATGCTGAGATATATAAATGATATACTTCAACGTGTTGATTTGTTTGGAGATTTGCAGTGGCCCCATGTTTTACTAGTGATCCTGGCACATTCACTTCCTCAGTATTTCTACTTGGGATTGCTGTTAAATAATAATGAACCTGTAATTGGTACTGATGATTCTTTATTGAAAAATTAAGAATTAAAATGTTCCTCTTGGACTGTGTCATACATCATCTAACATCTGTAAATAACAAGTTGTTCATCAGGCTGAGATGTTTCCTAATCAATTTCAGTTAAAGATTCATGACTGAGCTGAACTGGATTATAATGCTCATTATCTTTTTCATCAGTTCTGGTTTCTCATAAACCTTACCGATTTTTGTCAACTAAAGTATCATCAGGGTTGACAGAAATTGATAACTTTCTCTACCAACACAGTTTAATTGCAAATCTCCATTCTCTTGGAAGTAAGAAAGAATTCCCTAATGCCAACACAGAATCTACTGTGATTACCTTTCTTTTGGTTTTCAGCCATGAGCCTAGGAAGACAAATTAAAGTTTCCACTGCTTGACAGGGTGGTTAAGAAAGCACTCAGTATCCTGGCCTTCTTTGCTCAGTCCTATGAGTACAGAAGTTAGGAAGTCATCTTGAAGCCATACAGAACATTGGTGAGGTCTGTTCTGAAATACTGTGTCTAGTTTTGGTAGCCCAGTTATAGAAAGGATATTATTAATCTAGAGAAGGTTCAAAGAGATTTACCAGGATGTTGCTAGGTATGGAAGGTTTGAGTTATAAAGAAAGGCTGGGACTTTTTTCACTGGAATGTAGGAGATTGAGAAGTGACCTTACAGAGGTTTATACAATTATGAGGGTATGGATAGGGTTAATGGTAGGCAGATTTTCCCCAGGATTGGGGATTTCAAGACTAGGGAGCATATTTTTAAGGTGACAGGAGAGAGATTTTAAAAAGACATGAGGTTCACATGTGAAATATATTTTCTGAGGAAGCGATGGATGTGGGCACAGTTATAACGTTTATAAGACAATTAGATAAGTATATGAATAGGACAGGTTTGGAGGGATATGGGCCAGGAGCAGGCAGGTGGGACTGGATTAGTTTAAGATTATATTTGGCATGGACTGGTTCGACCAAAAGGTCTGTTTCCGTGCAGTATGACTCTATAACTTAAGAGTGGGAATTCATGATGTCGAAATCCTACAAATTTTTCTACTTCTTACACCCTTTGTGTTATAGGGTTGCATGTAGCATAAACCCTAATCTTATGCGATATACCTTCGAGATTATTTTGCTGCACTGTTATAGTCTGTTCACAGTGTTTCTTCACTCATGGTATATGATAATATACTGAGGTAAAAACAATGTCTCCACCCTTCAGGCACTCTGCCTGTATTCCTGAAGAAGGGCTTTTGCCCGAAACGTCGATTTACTGCTCCTCAGATGCTGCCTGAACTGCTGTGCTTTCCCAGCACCACTCTAATCCTGATAATATACTGACACTCATCTTCTGTAAGACTTAAAATTAATAAGATGTCCATTGACATAAATTGCTTCTTGTCAAACCTAATTAGTTGCATCAACAATTTATTTTCGGGAAACATTCGATTTTCACTTATTATGAGTTGCTCTAACTCACTAATGTTTTTGTTTGAATAACTAGTCTTTTGTTGCTCCATAACTGTCCAACTTTTGCACTTTTTCTGAAAGTAACCAATTCTTTACAAATAGAGCATATAGAATTCTTATTTAATAGCTGGGCACTGCTTGTGCCTGAGGTTTCCATGTTCCACAGTGCTGTCACTGGCTCTTAGTGTTCTCTGTACTGTTATCTCACGTGAGTCTTTAGGAGTTTTTTTAACCTTTAAGTGGTGAATGGCTTCTGCAAATCTCTTGTCATAATATTGGTCTTCTCCTCTTTCCAGACTTCTGCTTCACTCACTATCTTAACGTTTTTTTCCAAAATAAAACCTTCTTTGGACTGCAATAAATTTGTCAAAAACTCATCAGCAATTCCAATAAAAACTCTGTCTCTTATGAATTCTAACTCTAAAACTCCATAGTCACAATGTCATAAGTCTGGGTGTGGAACAGACATATCAATTCTCACTCTTTTACACATTATATTTGTGCTAAGATTGTCAAAAGCTGTAGAACTTCATAAAAAGGATACGTGTCTCTTTTAATGCCTTGGTGAGCTACAGTATCAACAGCTTTAATCCCTGTTGAAGGCAAAAGTATATTTATTCAGCTGCAGATTTTGTGCTTAGTTTAGAAACAATTCTGTAAATAACTGTTTACTCTATCATGTCCAGTACTATGTTCTATTTAGCCCATCTCCAAAATTAAATCTTTCTGACAATATTATTTATCCACCCATTTCTCAAAAGTGATTATTTATTCATCATATCTTAAATATTTACAATTCTGCAGTGTCTCAAAGGTGCTTTATTCTCTCTGTCTGAAAGAACATATAAATGTGCTGTATTGCATTACTCTTTACCATCCTTGCTTTAAAACCTTTTAATTTTGCAGAATAAGAATGACACTTTTCCATATCATTGTTGCTGCTAAAATGGAGGATCCCAGCTCTCACAGCTTAATAAAGTCTTCATGTCTTCTTTAACAGAATTATCAAGTAAACACTGCTGCTGTGGTTTCTTTTTTAATATATATATTGAAACATTTTTACTCTTTTACAAAAAAGAAAACAAAAAGTTATAAAAATACAAAAATATAGAAAAGTAGAAATAATACCACATTACTATATTACAGTAATGTTAACATTAAACTACCTACTACTTTTTGGGATACAATCATCTCATATTTACTTAACTTAACCCAAGTTAAAATAAACTCAAATTATGTGAAATACTATTAAATTAAAATCCAATAAAATTAAGTTACATTACTCCACTCACTGCACCTCCACTGAAGTTCCTGTCCACGGGATTAACAGTTATTATACCTATATTTACTAGGCCTCCCCTCCCTGCAGTCCCCGGACCACCATATACAGCCCTCTCGGCTATAAAGGCCCTAATCAGTACCACCGATAGGTCCAAGTCTATGTAATTTAGAAATGGCCGCCATGTCTTATAAAATTGCTCTGTTCTCACCATACTCACCCGGTAATCTTGGGGGATGTGCTCCATCACAAGTCTGCGCCACCCCGCAAGACCTGGAGGTTTTTCTGATACCCAGTTCATTAGAATGTTCTTCCTTGCACAGTGTCTAAGAATGTTAAATAAAATATTCCTGTGCTCACCCAGAGAGGGCAGATTCGGTAGTCCCAAAAGAAGGGATACTGGATCCTCCTTAACTTCCATTCCCAGGATCTTCTGCAGCTCATTCACGATGGCACCCCAGTATCCGCGAAGCTTGTAGCAAGACCAAAAGCAATGTGTGAGGGTGCCTATGCTGATTTTACATTTGGGACATCTCGGAGAAGATCCTTTCTCAAACTTTGCAAACCTCTCTGGTGCCATATGGGCCCTGTGAAGGATCTTCTATTGAAATTTTCTCTACATTCCTCCCATGTTACCGATGAAACTTCTTCCCCTAACTCCTGATTCCAGATCCCATGGAATCTCTCCATATCCTCCAAGGCGTTCCCTCTCTGCAGATGGTACATGGTACTAACTGAGAGAGAGCCCCCACATCGGAGCATTCTACATTCTATGTCCAATTTATAAGGCTGAGCCAAGGGCGTGGTCTTCTTCTGCATATAATCCCTAAACTGAAAGTATCAGGGAAAGTCCCTATTAGGAATACCGTATTTCTTACTTAATTGGTTGAAAGACAGGAAGACATCTCCTTCGATTAAATCTCCCAAACAGGACATTCCCTTTTCTCCCATGCTCTAAAGCCAGAGTCCATTGATCCCAGTCTGAATCCTGGAGTTCCTACTAATGGAGTGAACGGTGAAATCTTAAGCAAATTGCCCTCACCCTGCCACATTATCCTCCAAGCTTTCACCATATTTAAGATAATTGGGCTGTCACAGTGCTCAGCCACAGATCTCACCTTGTCCATAAACAGTAAGTTGGTGAGGGGATATCATATTCCTGAGGAAGTTGCAACTTGATAAATTTAATTAGGAGGTGCCTACGGCATCAAATACAGGGTCCAAGCCAACCAGTAAACCTCCGCAGCACCTGGCTGGGTAACAAAAACAGGAGCATCCTCATAGGATATAATAACTGAACAAGAATATTCATTTTGATCAAGGCTATACAGCCTAACCATGATATGGGTAGCCCCTCCCACCGCTGCAAGTCCTGCTTTATTCTCTCAAACAACTGTACAAAGTTAGCTCTATACAGCTGACGGAAGGTAGGGGTAATAAAAATTCCCAGACAGAGAAAACCTTTCTGTGACCACCAAAAGGAAACTCCATTCCATCCTCCAGCTTTGGTACTTCCACCATTCCCCCCCCACAGGCATGGCCTCTGACTTTGCAAAATGTATCCTGTATCTCGAAAATCTGCTGAATAATTTAATTTTCTGTATTAGCCAAGGTACGGACATTTCTGGATTAGCCAGAAACAAAAGGACATACTTTGCATAAAGAGTAATTTTGTGTTCCCCAATTTCCACTTTTGACGCCACTACTTCAGGGTCCTCTTGGATGGCCTCTGCCAACGACTCAATTACCAGGGTAAACAGCAGTGGGGGAGAGGACATCCCTGTCGGCTGCCTCTCCCCACACTAAAATTGCTCAACTTGACACCATTTGTGATAACTGCTTCCTTGGCGTCTCTCTATAACACTGCCACCCACCTGGTTATGGCCCCCCTTCGACCAAAGTGATCGAGAACATCAAAGAGATATAACCATTTCACCCAATCAAAAGCCTTTTCTGCATCCAGGGAGACCACCAAGCCCGAATCAATCTGTGCTGACATACTTGCACTATATTCAACACCCTCCTGATATTATTGGAAAACCTGCGGCCCTTGATAAAACCCATCTGGTTCTCTTTTATAATGACAGGCAACACCTTTTCCAACCTTAGAGCCAGCACCTTTGATAAAACTTTGAAATCTACATTCAACAAGATAGGTCTGTACGATGCGCAATCTTTGGGGTCTTTCCCTTTCTTTAAAATAAGGGAGATATTGTCCTTCCTAAGAGAGGGTGGAAGGCAGGCCTGGCTATACGAATGATTATACATCTCCCAAAGTGGTTCAGCCAACATATGTATGTTTATCCTTATAAAACTCACTCAGGAACCCATCTGGACCAGGTGCCTTGCCACCTTGGAGCTGCCTTAACGCATCTTGCACCTCTTATGTTGTCAGAGGTGCATTTAAAAGGGAGGCCTGATCTGCGTTTATACCGGGGAGGTCCAGGTTTTCAAAAAAGGATTCAATTCTCGCTAATCCATCCCCACAGCCCTCCGACTGGTATAATTCTGCAGAGAACTCCCGAAATCTGGCATTAATTTTTTTCAACTCGCGATTGATGTTGCCAGTTCTCTTCCTAATAGACACAATGGACTGTGGAGCACTTTTCTTCCTACCCAGATAAGCTAGGTATCTACCCATGGCTTATCCCCATATTCGAACATCCTTTGCTTTGCAAAGGAGACCCCTCTCTTCGCCGCTTGTGTGAGCACTGAGTACAGAGCAGCCCGGAGAGCCGTGAGTTGTTGTAATTTAACCACAGATAGTCTGTTATAATATGCCGACTCGGCTGCTTTCAGCCAGTCATCAAACTTCTGCTGTTGCTCTCCTCTCTGCCTCTTTCTCGTTGTTGAATATGAAATAATCAGGCCCCTTAAATACGCCTTGGTGGTTAGCACTGCTGCCTCACAGCACCAGCGTCCCTGGTTCAATTCCAGCCTTGGGCGACTGTGTGGAGTTTGCACGTTCTCCCCGTGTCTGCGTGGGTTTCCTCCGGGTGCTCCGGTTTCCTCCCTCAGTCCAAAGATGTGCAGGTCAGGTGAATTGACCATGCTAAATTGCCCATAGTGTTAGGTGCATTAGTCAGAGGGAAATGGGTCTGGATGGGTTACTCTTCGGAGGGTCAGTGTGAACTGATTGGGCCAAAGAGCCTGTTTCCACACTGTAGGGAATCGAATCTAATCTAACATCACTGGAAAACGTGCGCTGGGATATTACAAACGTTTGTTCAGATAGTGATGTGCATTAGCACTAAGATAGTTTCTTTCCCCTTTTCGTTAACTTCACTTTGATGATCATAAAATTGCAAGAAGTATATTTCTTCACATTGTTTCCAATTGCGAGGGGTCATTAACATATCGCACGTTATTGCTTTTGTCAAAGCTGGGACCTGGGAGAATGGTCAGAATGCAGTAAGACGTGTGGTCCCGGAATACAACATCGGCAAGTGCTTTGCAGACAAGTTTATGCCAACCGGACCACCACTGTTCAACCTGAGCGATGTCAGCACCTGGAGAAACCCGAAACAACCACAACCTGCCAACTGAAAATCTGCAGCGAATGGCATATCAGGACAGAATGGAGTGAGGTATACCTAACCCAGGGGCAGCATAGCTGCATCATCTAGAATGAGTAGTAGCCACACCAGCTTGAGCATCAGACTCTGTATCAGTCTGATTTCTGTTGAATATATGTGGGCGGCACAATGGCACAGTGGTTAGCACTGCTGCCTCACAGCGCCAGAGATCCGGGTTCAATTCCCGCCTCAGGCAACTGTCTATGTGGAGTTTGCACA
>NC_057740.1:14858535-14864774 GCF_004010195.1 Chiloscyllium plagiosum
CTTTTTTTTTAACATCATCAAAAGTCTTCCTCTTCTTAATTATGGCCCCAGAAAAGTCTTGAAAAAATATTATTACTGAACCTTTATATACCAGAGCCTGTGGATCTCTTCCCTGTCTTCTGGATGTTTCTATTATTAACTTATTTTCTTTATAGTGCTGAAGTCGGACTAGGACTGGGTGGGAGCACTGACCCAGCCCGGACCTGCACATCGGAATCAGGTGGGCCTGCTCCACACTCACCCGGCCCTACTCAATCTCCAGCCTCAGCAACTCCTGGAGCCACTTCTCCAGGAACTTTGCCAGATTCTTGCTTTCCTCACGCTACAGAAGACCCACTACACGTAAATTCTTTTCTCCGACTTCGATTTTTCAGCATGGCAGTAATCGGATCCAGCACTGCTTCAATTTTTTCATGGGGTTTCGCTGCTCCACCAAGCTCAGGGGTGCCACCACAGGAGATGAAGCAGCGGCTGCTGGTGTACCTGACACAGTAGGGGAATGCCCTGCCTGCTGTGCTCTTCTTGCTCCCTTCCCCTTGTTTGCCTTCATCTCGTCTCCAAAGCCTCCAAATTCAAATTAAAAAGGTTCGAGGTGTTCTGCGTCCTTTACGCTGTCAATTTTTCTTAGGAATGGCTTGTGGTGGGGTAGAAGTCCACCTTGCCTAGGATATGGCACAGAGCACAACACAGCAGACTTCTCAGACTGCCTCCATTTTGAATCTCCACTGCTGTGGTTTTAAAGTAAAACCTGTTCTCCATAATACCTCTCCCTAGATGAATCATGTTGTTTGCATACTTCTAACATTACCTTATGATTTTAATAAATGTTGCTGTGTGCTTTCACAGATTCTCCAAATGCATTCCGCCTTAATACATTCCTTCTCGCTTAATCTTGGCTTCAATTATGAATCACCTACACTTATTGTTGCTTCAATAATTTCTTTATTTCCTCCCACTGGTAGAGTCTGTCTGCTTTATGCTTCTAAGTTGTTCCTTTATCACTTCAGTTCTGGTTTTGCAATAGCACCAGTGCTGTAATATTAGTTTTAAGTCACTTTTATGGCATTGATTTCCGTTATGGCTGCTATGCCTCATGGCATCTGCCCACTACGGCGGAGATGCTACCTCTGAGCTTTAAATACATCTTTGTTACTTGTAACCCTTACAGCCTCTAAATGTGTTTTTTTTTAAAAGATTTTCCTTTGTCAACCAAGGATATTAATTTTAGTCAAAAAGCCTTCACCATCCTCCACCACTATTGCCACTGCCCTCCATTGAATGACCTCATGACCCAGCCGCTACAGTCCTCTGCAGTGAAAAATTCTACAGTTTCATTACCCTCTGAGAGAAGTTTTTCATCTCTGTCTTAAATGGGTGACCTCTTATTCTGAGGATATGCCCTCTAGTCCTAGACTCTTCCACAAGGGGAAACAAAGTTTCAGTATACAGGGTATACCCTGTCAAGTACCCAAGGAATCTTGTATGTTTCAACAAGGTCACCTCTCATTCTAATTTCCATGAGTATAGGTCCAACCTACTCAACCTATCCTCATAAAACTGTTCCTCCATACCCAGGATCAACCTAGTGAACCTTCTCTGGACTGCCTCCAATGCCAGTATTTCTTTCCTTAGAATAAGGGGACCAAAACTGTTCACAGTATTCTAGAAGTGGCTTGACTAATACCATCAGACTGTTTCCTGCCTCTCAGCAAATTTTGCATCCAACATGCTACTTTGCCTTGTTACTCCATGGGTTTTCAATTTCTTGGCCAGTCTGTCATGAGGGACCTTATCAAAAGCCTTGCTGAAGTCCAATACAACATCACCCGCATCAACAGTCCTGGTTACCTCCTCCAAAGATTTGATCTAATTTGTTTAACACAAGCTTCCCTTCACAAATCCATGCTAAGTCTTATAATCTTTAACTATCTCCAAGTACAGATATATTCTGTACTTCAGAATTCTTTCTAATAACTTCCCCACCACCAAGGTTAAACTGACTGGTGTATAATTTCCTCACTTATATCCTCTCTTTTTTTCAAAACAAAATAACAGTTCTCCAATCCTCTGGCAATTCACCTGTGGCTAGAGAGGATGTGAAAATTACAACCTGGAGCCTTGATATCTCCTCAGCAAAATATTTATCATCAGATTTTCAACATTAAGCCTATCAGAGTCATTACCTTTAGACCCAGTGATTTTCAACCGCATTTTTTGGCTACCGCTCCCTTGGGTGCTCTTCTCAGGTTCCAGGGCCCCCCTTTCAAACAGGGATATCGAACAGATAGACAGAAAATCATCTATTATTGAACACCAAGAAAACTTGAATATGCTGACATACTGGACAAAACTTAAAGAAAGACTGTATGAAATTAAACATTTATCAGACCTAATGCGATCCTTGAGCTTGGGGCTTTTCTGCAAGTTTCATGATATCGGGCTCCAAGTTAGGTTTGGCTTGAGTATTTCATCGGTTCAATCACCAGGGCCCTCATAAATCCTTGGGGCTCCCCTTCTCACAGTTTTCAGTCTGTGGCCCTGTTTAAATGTGACAGGGCCCCTAAGGGGGCCATATGGCCCTGTTGAGAATGGCTGCCTTAGACAATAATGAGTTTCAATGTGCTTGATCTCGGTTTGATAGTGTCTGAAATTATTGTTGACCTTATAAGATACCCTCATATGAATGGGGTATGATGCTCAACTCATCAACCACTAGTTCTGATATGCCATAGTGAGAAACTGTAATGACCTCCTCAGGAGACAGACACGAGCTGCAACTGATAGGGTTTCCTTTGTTGTTCAGTACTACCCGGGAGTTGAAAAACTACACAATATTCTTTGCAATATGCAACTTATTACACATGAGGATGAGCACCTCACCAGGAACTTCCCCACACCTTCACTTCTCGCCTTTAAACAACCACCAAACCTCAAAAAGATCCTTGTTCGCAGCAAGCTGCAAGACGTGTCAGAGTGTCGACACGGATACCACCACTACACGTGGGGACACAACCCACCATGTACGAAGCAGGTACACATATGATTCGGTCAATGTTGTCTATCTCATACGCTGCAGGCAAGGATGCCCTGAGACATGGCACATTGGCAATACTGAGCAGAGGCTGCGGCACCAGATGAATGGGCACCACACAACAATCAGCAACCAGGAGTGTTCCCTCTCAGTCGGGGAACACTTCAGCAGTTCGGGACATTCAACCGTGGATCTTCAGGTGACCATCTTCAAAGGTGGACTTCGGGACAGGCAACAACACAAAGTGGCCGAGCAGAGGCCGATAGCCAAGTTCAGTACCTATTGGAATGGCCTCAACCCGGGACCTTGGGTTCATGTCGCAACACAGGTGACCCCACTGCACTAAACATTCTCACGTAGACAAACACACACGCACACACACACACAAATCCTATCCCATACACAAGCTCTCTCTCATACACTCACACATACCCCCCCACCTCACCCACACACACACCCTCTCGCAGACTGATACACATTACACTCATACACATACACACACCCTCTCACAGACACTCACACCCCCATACACACACTCACATGCAGACATTCACTCAGTCTCCCCTGGACACATACATATATAAGTTTGTGGGATGAATTTGTGCTTGCAGAATTACATCTTATCTTGCTCAAAACCTGCATAAATCCATGTAAAATTCTGTAAATCACACTTTAGAAATAGAATCAGTCTGACCTAACAATGGGACACAGACACACTATAACTTCACACCTTCAATGCATTATCTGAGCTGAGATGGCACCTATCGTTAAAAGCTATCTTGAGAATGTAACTTTAAAAAAGTTCTGGGATTTACACAATAAGGATCCAAAACATGATCACTCTAAAAGATGAAAGACTCAAGCTAAATTTGTTTAATATTTAAATGACACTGCTATCCTGTTGCTATAAATTCTGTGTTGTATGATTTTGCTCCACAACCACCTAACCAACAGCGGCCTAACCAATGTCCTGTACAGCCTCAACAAGACCTCCCAACTCCTGTACTAAATACTCTGACCAATAAAGGAAAGCATAACAAACGCCTTCTTCACTCTCACGATCTACCTGTGACTCCACTTTCAAGGAGCTATGAACCTGCACTCCAAGATCTCTTTGTTCAGCAACACTCCATAAGACCTTACCATTAAGTGTATAAGTCCTGCTAAGATTTGCTTTCCCGAAATGCAGCACCTCACATTTATCTGAATTAAATTCCATCTGCCACTTCTCAGCCCATTGGCCCATCTGATCAAGATCCTGTTGTAATCTGACTGTCATTACACCTCCAATTTTGGTGTCATCTGCAAACTTACTAACTATACCTCTTATGCTCGCATCCAAATCATTTATATAAATGACAAAAAGTAGAAGACCCAGCACCGATCCTTGTGGCACTCCACTGGTCACAGGCCTCCAGTCTGAAAAACAACCCTCTGCCACCACCCTCTGTCTTCTGCCTTTGAGACAGTTCTGTATCTAAATGGCTAGTTCTCCCTGTATTCCATGAGATCTACCCTTACTAACCAGTCTCCCATGGGGAACCTTGTCAAATGCTTTAATGAAGTCCATGTAGATCACATCTACTGCTCTGCCTTCATCAATCCTCTTTGTTACTTCTTCAAAAAACTCAATCAAGTTTGTGAGACACGATTTCCAAACACAAAGCCATGTTGACTATCCCTAATCAGTCCTTGACTTTCCAAATACATGTACATCCTGTCCCTCAGGATTCCCTCCAACAACTTGCCCACCACCGACATCAGGCTCACTGGTCTATAGTTGGCTGGCTTGTTCTTAGCACCCTTCTAATCAGTGGCACCACGTTAGCCAACCTCCAGTCTTCCGGCACCTCATCTGTGACTATTGATGATACAAATATCTCAGTAAGAGTCCCAGCATCACTTCCCTAGCTTCCCACAGAGTTCTAGGGTACACCTGATCAGGTCCTGGGGATGTATCCACCTTTATGCGTTTCAAGACATCCAGCACTTCCTCCTCTATAATATGGACATTTTTCAAGTGGGTAGTACAGTGGTTAGCACTGCTGCCTCACAGCGCCAGAGACCCAGACTCAATTCCCGCCTCAGGCAACTCTCTGTGTGGAGTTTGCACATTCTCCCCGTGTCTGGGTGGGTTTCCTCTGAGTGCTCCGGTTTCCTCCCACAATCCAAAAAAAATGTGCAGGTTAGGTGAATTGGCCATGCTAAATTGCCTGTAGTGTTAGGTGAAGGGGTAAATATAAGGGAATGGGTCTGGGTGGGTCGGTGTGGACTTGTTGGGCCGAAGGGCCTGTTTCCACACTGTAAGTAATCTAATCTAATCTAAAAATGGTGTCACTATCTATTTCCCTACATTCTATATCTTCCATATCCTTTTCCACAGTAAATACTGATGCAAAATACTCATCTGACCCATCTCCTGCGGCCCCACACAAAGGCTGCCTTGCTGATCTTTGAGGGACCCTATTCTCTCCCTACTTACTAATGTAATTGTAAAAAGACTTTGGATTAACCCTAATTCTTTTTGCCAAAACTATCTTATGTCCCCTTTTTGCCCTCTTGATTTCCCTCTTAAGTATACTCCAACTTCCTTTGTACTCTTCTAAGGATTCACTCGATCTATCCTGTCTATTACTGACATATGCTTCCTTCTTTTTCTTAACCAAACCCTAAATTGTAGTCATCCAGCATTCCCTATACCTACCAGCCTTTCCTTTCACCCTAACAGAAATATACTTTCTCTGGATTCTCATTATCTCATTTCTGAAAGCTTTCCATTTTCAGCAATCCCTTTACCTGTGAACATCTGCCCCCAATCAGCTTTTGAACGTTCTTGCCTAATACTGTCAAAATTGGCCTTTCTCCAATTTAGAACTTCAATTTTTAGATCCAGTATATCCTTTCCCATTACTATTTTAAATTTAATAGAATTATGGTCGCTGGCCCCAAAGCGCTCCCCCACTGACACCTCAGTCACCTGCCCTGCCTTATTTCCCAGGAGTAGGTCAGGTTTTGCACCTAGTAGGTACATCCACATACTGAATCAGAAAATTGTCTTGTACACACTTAAGAAATTCCTCTCCATCTAAACCTTTAACACTATGGCAGTCCCAATCGATGTTTGGAAAGTTAAAATCCCCTACCATAACTACCCTATTATTCTTACAGATAGCTGAGATCCCCTTACAAGTTTGTTTCTCAATTTCCC
>NC_057740.1:14867676-14994126 GCF_004010195.1 Chiloscyllium plagiosum
GAGTCCAGAACTAGAGGGCATAGGTTTAGGGTGAGAGGGGAAAGATATAAAAGAGACCTAAGGGGCAACTTTTTCATGCAGAGGGTGGTACGTGTGTGGAATGAGCTGCCAGAGGATGTGGTAGAGGCTGGTTCAATTGCAACATTTAAAAGGCATTTGGATGGATATATGAATAGGAAGGGTTTGGAGGGATATGAGCCGGGTGCTGGCAGGTGGGACTAGATTGGGTTGGGATATCTGGTCGGCGTGGACAGGTTGGACCGAGGGTTCTGTTTCCATGATGTACATCTCTATGACTCTACTACTCTACATCCCTGAACATGGCTCTATAGAGTACACAGTAAATACAGTGGAGTATGCCCTCAGATGCCTGGTGTAAGGTGCGAGAACTTCACTTTCCCTGGTGCAGGCGCTGTTTGTGGAAATCACGTTGTCACTGCGGGGAAGGCGCTATGTACCTGTGCGTAGATACAATCAACCATTCCAGCCGGAGATAGTGCCATATTTGGAATGGAAACTATGTTTGTTTTCCTGTGCGTCGCAACCCCTCCCAGCCAGCAATGGCGCTAGGGTTTGGATTTGGAACGTGGGTTTGTGCGCATGCGAGAAAGGTGGTGCGTAGTAACACCTCCAAACCGGCGACGGCGCTATTATGCGGAGCTGCAATCGTACACGTATGTGTGCGAAGGATGTTGTAAGTCCTCCGAATCCGCGATGACGCTACCATTGGGGTTTGCGCGTGCGTATGCGCGTGGTATGTGGTAGTTCCTCCTAACTGCCAATGGCAGTTGTAATGTGGACTAGTCCTCCTACGTGGTGAGGGCGCTATGGTTGGGAGTTGGAATGGGAGCTGTGTGCGCGGTGCGATGTGGGAAACGGTGGGTCTGGGCAGGACGGAGTTGAGAACGCGGCCGAGGGGGGGTGGGGGAGAAAAAAAACTGAAAACTGACTTGAGCTGCGAAGCGAATGATTTTTTGACACAACACTATCCGGACAAAAACAGAGAAGTTTGCTATTTCGAAATTTAAGAGCAATCTGCTCGAGCTGAGGAAAATGTCGGAAAACCAGCCCAACAACCCGAACCGGGTGAGAAACAACAATCTGAACCCGAACCCGCTCATCAATGTCCGGGACCGGCTCTTCCACGCACTCTTCTTCAAGATGGCCGTGACATATGCCAGGGTGTTCCCCCCATCCTTTCGCAGAATGTTTGAGTTCTTCGTGCTGCTGAAGGTTAATATTATTGTTTTAGTTTTGGGGGATACCGCTGGAATGGGGATGGGAGGCCCCTGGCTCGAGATGAGGATGGGGGGTTGCGCAAAGAACTGCGCATGTGCACCCTTCGAGCCCTGTCTTGGGATTGCTGCTTCCCTTGTTTAATATGTTCCATTGTGTGTTTAACTTTACGATCACATGCCCGGTAGTGTTTGTAAGGCCAGTATGCTTTGGTTGCACAACGTTTGCCGGAAGAGGTTTGGGAATGCATTATGTACTGTAGACCCATTAATCTGTTGTCACCCTCCTTATCTTCATGTTACCGGGTATCAGTAAAGGTTCTTTACCTTCGATTACTTACTAACTAACTACTACTTACTAACTACTTTTATCTTAGCCTGCTGGATCAACTTTCCTCATTCCTGAAGAAGGGCTAATGCCCGAAACGTCGATTCTCCTGTTCCCTAGATGCTGCCTGACCTGCTGCGCTTTTCCAGCAACACATTTCCATCTACTAACTACTACTACTTGCAATCCGTTGTCATCAGCTTTCCCATCAAATGAACCATCCCTCCATTCTTACGCATAACCAGTACTCCCAATTTCTTTTTTTGTCTCTAAAGTTCTTAAACATGTCACCTCTCAATTCTTCCTAAAATCCCATGTTTGAATCTCTTCAAATCAGTTTTGAGCCACATGAAGGAAAAATCTCAGACACGCTATGATGATAAAAAGTAACCAATCTATCCTTTTTTTTCTGTTATGTAACCTTTAGCGTGGTTAACTATACTATTCTTCAATGTATCTCCATTGTTGTCCAGATGGATGGGAGTGCATTTACCAGGTTCCATTCATATCCATTAAATTCTTTGGCTTGGAAGATAATATGCATTACCTTTTCCTTGTTTTCCCATGTAGGACTAGGCTGACTTCTTGCGCCTGTTCTGCCAGTCAATGTTTTTGTGGGTAATGGTCAACATCTGGTATTATTCCTCGAAGCCTGCCTTGTCCTCGTTTATATGCTACTCCTTGGTGACATCCAAAATGTAGTATCACTTTCCACGTGTAAGCCAACAGTATCTAACTTTGCCTGACCACAGTCTTTCTCAAACCCTTCATATAATTATATAGTACAGAAGAGTTCCTTTGCGCAATAGAGTCAAAAGAATATGCTACTCACATTTTCCCACACTAGGCTCATGGGCTTGAATGTTACATCACTTCGTGTTTATTCAAAGTACTTTTTAAAGATTGTCAGGTTACCTTTCCCAACTACCCTTTGAGGTAGAGCATTCCAGACACCACCACCCTCTGGGTGAAAAACATTTTCTTTAAATACTCTCCTACCTCCTGCCTTTCACTTCATAAATGTGCCCCTTGTACTTGACCCTTCAACTAAAAGGAGTAGTTGCTATTTATCCACCCTGTCCATGACCCTCATAATCTTATACACCTCAAGTCAGGTTCCTCCCAAACTTCTCTGCTCCAAATAAAATCAATCCAACTTTGTCCAGCCTGTCTCCATAGCTGAAATACTCTATCTCAGACAACATTATAGTGAACCTCACATGCACCCCCTCCAGTGCAATCTGCACACAATACTTCAGCTGTGACTCAACCAAAGTTCTGTACAGCTCCAACATAATCTTCCTGTCGTTATAATGTATGTCTCAATTGAAAGGAAAGCGTCCCAAATGCTGCCTTAATGACCCTATGAATCTGTCTCTCCACTCGGGGATCTGTGGACAGCACTTCAAGATCCCTTTTTTTGAGCTTTCTGTTGTCACTGACACTAAGTTGCCAGACTACTTCTAATATTCAGCACCGTAGATGTATATGCAGAAATATTTCCCATCTAAGTATTGAGAACACTGAAGCAATTGTCTCTGGTGCTAAAACCATCCCTCTCCCTGGCTGTGTTTGAGGCTGAACCATACTGTTTACTAGCTTTGTTTCACATTTGACCCTGAGATGAGCATCAAGCCATATATTTGCATTATCAGTGAGACTCAGATTTGAATATATTTAATGACCCAGTATCCACTGCCCTTTTGGGGGTGGGGAACACTCCAAAGATGAACAATTCTCTTGAGAGAGGAATTATTGAAAATCTGTGTTAAATAGTAGACCCCCTTATTCTGTGGTCCCTGTATTTAGATCCCCCCCCCTCTCCATTCCCAAGAAAGAAACCCTCCTACAACCCTCATCCTTGTCTTTTATTACCTGTGGGTTGACTATTGCAATGCTCTCTTGGCTGACTGTCTTCATTCTGTCATCCATAAACCTGAGGTCGGTCTGGACTCTGCCTGTGTCCCAACTCACATCAGCTTCTGTACTTCCAAAAACCCTGTGCTCTCTGACCTACATCAGCTTATATTTAAGCAATGCATTGATTTTAAAATTCTTTTATCAGTGTTTTCATTTCCCTCTGTGACCTCGCCCTTCTCTGTCTCTGTAATCGCGTCAAGTTCTGCAACCCTCAAAATGTCTGTGCTTCTCTAATTCAGGCCTCTGGAGCATCCCAGATTTTAATTTTGCAATATTGGTGGCTATGACTTGCTGCCAATTCCTTGAAACTAGAAATGCCTGTGAAAACCTCCCATTTTCTCTTTCCTACTTTTAGGTGCTCCTCAAACCCCATTTCTTTGAACAAGCTGTCATACTATCCCCCTATATGGCTTGATGTCAATTTGTTTTATAACAATTCTATGGAGCAGCTTGGGAACCTTTACCTAACAGACACTGCAGGTTGTTGTGTGAATGGTTATTGGTCAGGCTGACCATGTTGATTGTTTATTGTATTCAATTAAAAATACTGCAAAATCCCAAAGCAAAATCCAATTACTGTAGATGTGACTTTTAAATGGGAAAAACAATATTTACATTCTTGAGAAGCAGTTATGGCATTAATTCTGCCAGTTCTGAAGATTTATTTGGATCTTTAAATTTCTCATTTAGTTATGACAGGTAGTACACAGGATGGAAAGTGAACTATGAATATCACAGAAGTGTAGTGCTAACATAACTTAGTGCTTTATAAATGAGATGATGCAGCAGATTAGAGGTGTGCAGCTAATTACAGTTTTTTAAAAAAGGGGTAGACTGCTCTAAGAGAAACAGTGGAAGAAATAGCAGAGTTTGTAGCTATCTTTTTCTCGTCTTCACTGCTGCTGGTGGATACTAAATAGAAAGGGATTAGTTTAAAATGGAGGAAGGGTTAGACTAATTAATTGTATAGACACCCTGTGGTGGGAGAATAGCTAGAAAAATATGCCCCAGTTTTGTTCCTTTCTAAACTTTATGATGGAACTTTAGCGAGTTTTGAGAAGATTTGTAGCTCAGGTTGAGGTTCTGGATGTAGATTTGCTCACTGAGCTGGAAGGTTCGTTTCCAGATTTTCTTTCACCCTACTAGGTAACATCTTCAGTGGGCCTCAGGCAAAGCACTGCTGATAAGTCCTGCTTTCAATTTATTATACATATATATAAAATATATAAATAGAAAGCAGGACTCATCAGCAGTGCTTTGCCAAAGGCTTACTGAAGATGTTACCTAGTAGGGTGACGAAACGTCTTGAAATGAACCTTCCAGCTCAGCGAGCAAATCTACATCCAGATGGAACTTATTTTAAGAAAAGAATTTCCCCTTTTAAGAGTGGACAGATATACCCTTGTTCTGCAGTTGTCTCTCCTTAAACTGCAAAGGATAAAACACAGATCCTTTAAATTGATGTTCTGATGAAGTTATACAAAGCAGTGATTTGCCTTTTTTCTGAATCTTCGTTATTTATTGAATAATTTTGACAAAATATAAATGTAACCATCCACATGGAAGTATTTCAGTCTAGATTGGTTAATAATTTATTGCATTCAGACCCTGTTGCGTTTTTGCTAGCCTGCAAGTCAAACCATTTCAATAAGTTAGCAGATTCATTTTCACCTGGTTAGATCATAAGCCGCATGAACAGAATAGGCCATTGAGTCAATGGAGTTTGCATTGTTCGACAAAATCATGGCTGACTTGATAATCCGTAACCCCAATTTCCTGTTATATCTTCATAACTCTAGATTCCCTTATTTATTAGAAATCTGTCTATCTTGGCTTTGAATATACTTACTGACCCAACCTCAATAGCCCTTTATGGTAAAGAATTTCACAAACTCACTACCCTCTGTCAGGAACCAAAAATCACCAATTTACGTGTACATCGTAAATGGATAACCACTTACTCTGAGATTATGTCTTCTGGTCTTAGACTACCTCACAAAGGAAACCAACCTCTCCGCATCAACCTGTCAAGCTCCCTAAGAAGCAAATATGTTGCAATAGATCTACTCATTGTCTTTCAAATTCCAATAAGTACAAGCTCATCCCCTCATAATAAGATCCCTCCACATCTGAGATAAACCTGGTGAACCTTCTCTGGGCCATCAGATGAGAGGACCAAAATAGTATTTCACTATACAATCCAGCTAGTGCATTGTATAGATTTAGCAAGATCTTCCTATTTTAATGCTCCATCCCCTTTGAAATAAAAGCTAACATTCTATTTGCCACATGTGCTGCAACTTTCTGGTCTTTCTCCATTTAAATAATATTCAACTGTTCTACTCTTTATAACTTAAAATTTTCCCTCAATATATTCCATCTGCCAAGTTTTTTTCCCATTCACTTAACCTACCTGTAACCCTCTGTAGATTCCAGATGTAGTCTTCACTACCTGTCTTTCTATCTTTGTGTCATTTGCAAACTTAGTGCTTCCATCATCCAAATCATTATATATTGTAAATAGTTGTGGCCCCAGTGCAAATCACTGTTGCACTCCATGAGATATAGGTTGCCATGCTGAAAATGTCCCCTTTATACCAATTCTTTGTTTTCTGTTAAGTTACCCAATTTTCTATCTATGCTAACCATAATACCATGGGCACTCATGTTAAGTATTTTACCTTAGTGAATGACTTTTGAAATCCAAATATACTGCATCCACTGCTCCCCCAAAGCTAATGAATCTATCGACAAAATGGCGGAAATGGAATTAGAATGGTTAGTTGGTTGTTTTTAACCAGTGCAGACTTGATGGGCCGACTAGCTGTAGACCTCTATGACTATCTATTCTGCTTGTTACCTCCTCAAGAACTGTAATATACCTGTCAGGTGTGATTTACCCCTCATGAAGCCATGTTGAATTTTCTTGATTAGTTTCTGTATTGTTAATCTAGTATCTGAGTTTCAATCAGTTCATAGTGGAAGTAGGTCTTTTGTAACAATATTTTGTTACAGAAATAGGTTAGCAATAATACTTAGTTCTTTTTTGTTTGCATCTTGACACATTTCTGGGGTCAGAATATGGGGAGCTGGACAATAAAAGTGAAAGTTTTGTTACCTCATCCTAACCCTCTTGGTTTTGATGAATGAAGAGAGATGTCTTTTTGGGACAATATGGAGTTTATCAAAATTTAGAATTAGAATCCCAACTGTGTGGAAACAGCCCCTTCGGCCCAACAAGTCCACACCAAGTCCACACCAACCCCCCCCTCCCCCAAAGAGTATCCCACCCAGACCCATTCCCCTTCATTTACTCCAGACTCATGCACCTAACCTATATATTCCTGAACACTACCGGCAATTTAGCATGGCCTAGTCACCTAACCTGCATATCTTTGGATTTTGTGGGAGGAAACTGGACACCCAGTAGAATGTGCAAATTCCATAGAGTCGCCCAAGGCTGGAATCGAAACCAGGTCCCTGGTGTTGTGAGGCAGCAGTGCTAGCCACTGAGCCACCGCGCCACATTAAATTCAATTTAATGTGAATTGTGATTAAGTCTATATTATGGCTTCTTGTTTGCCACCTCCCGTTTTTAAATTTACTAACTTTTGTTGTTATGTTTAATTTCGTACGTGGTTTTAATTTCACCTCCCCTCTGTTTCACTTACTGATTTGGGTCATTGTTTCTTCCATTAATCAACCTTACTGAAAAATTTGAGACAATTTTTATATTCAAGATTTCTATTACATTTGTCATATCATCAATGGTCAATATAAAATAGGCCTAACTTTGAGTATGATTAGTTTAATTCAGTAGTGATATACGATGTGTGCAAGTTATCCTTTATGGTTCAATAGCGCATTTCATTTGAAATAATCCAATACTTAAGCATGTTGAAACTTTTTCTGCCATTGTAACTGGAAGGAGTAACTGCCTTTCCTTCATTTCGTAGGTTGATTAAATATCCTAACAGGATTGGTGTGGACTTATTGGGCCAAAGGGCCTGTTTCCACAATGTAGGGATTCTATGATTCTGAGCACTTTGACATGTGTGAAAAATATGCTTATGTGCTTTCTCTGATTCACATAAAGCAAAGGAAAAGGTACAACAAACTATTTGAAGTAACCATGACAGTACTTTGAATAAGACTGGCATGGACTTTGGGCTGTACAGATGAGCATATGAATTAGGAGCAGGAGTAGGCGCTTGGCTTTTTAAGCCTTCTCCAACATTTAATAAGATCATAGCATATCTGATTATTCCACATTCATTTCTGCCCAATAATTTTTCACCCACTTGTTTATCAAGTAACTGTGCCTCCCTTAAAAATATTAAAAGACTCTGCTTCCACTGTCTTTTGAGGAAAAGAGTTCCAAAGGCATACAAACCTGAGTGAGAAAAATAATTCTCCTAATTTCTGTTTTAAATGGACAACCCTTGTTTTTAAACAGTGACTCCTAGTTCTAGATTCTCCCACAAGCAGAAGCATATTTTCCACATCCACTCTGTCATGACATCTCAGGATCTTCTATGTTTTGATCAAGTCATCTCTTACTCGGTGAACTCCAGATGTAATCCTAGCCTGTTATCGTAAGACAACCTACCTGTTCTGTAATTGTCCAGTAAACCCAGCTTCCAGTGCATTTGCATCCTTCCTGAAATATGAACAATACTTACGTAGTACTCCAGGTGTGGTCTCACCAATGCCCTGCAATACTGAAGCATAAACTCTTTTGTATTCAATATCCTTCACCAGAAAGGTGGCTAACCTCCAACTTCTCTTGCCCCCACCCATCCCCTACTCAATCAGGGATAGTTTGTGAGGAAGCAGGTTCAAAACACCTTGTTTCACAACCTGATTTAATACTGTTAACCCCATCCTCATCTTTCATTCACCTCCTGTTAGAGGGAAGTTAAATTATGCCCTGTGGATCTATGTTTGCTTAATTGGTGATTCTGTTGTATGATCGTGAGAACTCACTGAGTCTGATACAGCTCATATGGCTGTGAGGACATTCTGCTGATAGTTTTTATCTCAGTGGAAAACTATGCATTTCTACTGTATGCGTTATTTCTAATCCTTTATCTCAGGCCTTAGTTTAACATGGTTCCCTATTAACTGACTAAGCAAAATTATTTAGACTGCTTAAAAAGACAAAAATGAATTAGCAATTTTGATTTGGTACAGTTGGCGATACCCTTTAGAGATGTATTAAATTAATCTGATTTTTAGATTTAAAGAGTTTATTTCTCAATAGCAATTACATTTGCCTCACTTTTTTTTTCTGAGATGTTTTTACGACATTCAATGATAGTTTCATATTCGCCATCACTGAAACTAGTGTTTAATTCCAGGTTTTATTTATTGAATTGATGTTGTGGGATTTTAGCCCACAACATTAGCCTGGGCCTCTGGCTTAGTAGTCCACTGACAGTACCACTATGCCAATATGTCCCCTTTTAGCTTAATATTGATAGGAGTGTGCAGCACTAGAAAAGACCATTTTCATTCATCTGACCAGTTTGTGTCCAGCAAATATATTCTATAGTATTCACTACTAATATAGAAATGCATGACAAGAAAAGTGACAGATGAATAGAGCATGTGACACTTTTTATTTTGTTAATCATCAGACACAAGGCAAGTATCTTCAGGACAGATCAATTTTCTCCATGCATTTTCTCTCACTCCATAACTTATATGACAGTTAGTTGCTATAATTCCTGTAGCCCCTTAGAAACCAAACTGGAGGTTGGATTTCTGAGTGACGTTATAACAGACAGGATGTGTGATTTCCAAATTATATCTTTAGGTACAAGGAGCAAATTATATCTTTAGGTACAAGGAGCAATTTAAACAACCATGTTTAGCATGAGTGAAGCTCATTATTTCTGTATCTGAGGGATCAGTTTATAAAAGGACGCTGATCAAATGTTTCATAAGCATCTGCGCTGACAGGATTTCCTTATTGTCTATGCTTAAGTTCAGAATTTATGTGAAACATTTTTAAGGACAAATCATTCTCTTTGAAGTATTAGCATGTGGATCGCTCAACTGGAGAATGGACAAGTTCAGTCCTTTGCCTGAAATTTTATGGGATGGGTCCTCAGTGTCTTCTTTCTCAATAACTTTGTTAAATTTTTAGAATAACAGAAACATGGAACCAGAAGGCTTGCTGTTCCTTTTTCAGAGAGCAGGCTATGACATAGACTTGTGAACTTCGTAGTGACTTCCATTGTGTATCTGCAATGGAACTTTCTGAGGCTATTTGCATAGAAGTTACTGAGACTAAGGGATCATTTGGTCCAACATGGCTGTCTGCCTGGATTTCCTTATTTAAGATACCTAACTTTCTGACCAAACATTTGATCTTAGCGAGTTTTGAGAAGAGTTTAGCTCAGGTTGAGGTTTTGAATGTAGGTTTGTTCGTTGAACTGCAAGGTTCACTTCCAGACGTTTCATTACCCTAGTAGGTAATATCTTCAGTGGGTCTCGGGCGAAGCAATGCTGAAAATTCCTGCTTTCTATTTAATATGTTTGGGCTTCTTTGGGTTGGTCTTTGGAAATGACATCACCAACCCAAACATATAAATAGAAAGCAGGAATTTTCAGCATTGCTCTGCCCGAGGCCCACTGAAGATGTTACCTAGTAGGGTAACGAAACGTCTGGAAATGAACCTTGCAGCTCAGCGAGCAAACCTACATCCAAAACATTTGATCATCTGATCTAATATGACCTTATGTGGGTCATTGTCAAACTTTGTTTTATGATTTTCCTATGAGTCACTTTGAGGATATTTGTTTGCAATAAAGGCATGACATGAACATGTTGTGTTTCCTTATGACACTTTCCAATCAAGGGTCAATCTTGTGGCTGTACTCTATTGCCTTCAACATATGAACCTCATTTGCTTCTTAGGAACCAGAATTAAACACAGTACTCAAGGAATGGTCTGACCTGAACATTCATCCCTTCCTTTAATTCATATTCTACTGTTTTAAGCATCATTCAGTATTCTTTTGACTTCAGTCTGTTTGGTTTTGTTTTGTGTTGTGTTTGCTATGTCATTTTGATTTAAGCACCATTTGTGGAATATTGTGATGCATGCTTTCGGACCTATGGTCTTTATTTCACCTTTGAATAGTCCACTTATTCTGATATTGATCTGAAAATCCGCAGTTGTAATTTTTACTTTGCCTTTTTGTTTGAGAATCCAGTTATGGCATTATCTATAGATTTGAGTAACTTGCAATGAATTTTTGAATCCAAGTGATTCATGTATGTTGAAGTCCATGGCTTTCTTAACTAACCCCAACGCCTTGCAATTCAATCACTCATATGTCCACATATGCATACCTACACACCAGCTTCCCCACTGCACCCCCATGCACAATCTCCTTATCCCTTTCAACCAGTAACTATTCATTTTCTCTGTTCTTCACCAAGTTTCGCATCCATTCTCTAGCTATACCTAAATCCCTCTGGTTTTGGGCTCACTTCTACAAATTCCTTTGGAAAATCAATACTGTATTCTATCTCACTGTGGTAGCATGGTCACAAAAGTTAAATAGTTAAAAAGCATGCCGAATTCCCGAGTTTACTTGAATTTTAGACCCAGAATCGACAAAGTACAGACTAGGTGTCCATACATAACAAAAATGACTATGACAAGTAAACAATCATGAACTAAAACTATATGTAACTCATACAAGATCTTAACCCTCTTGCAAACTCCTCTACACGTTCATACAGAAACTAAAATGGGAACTGTATGCCAGGGGAAGGACTAGGAAGGTAATTCAGTGGTTCCTGTCCACAGGGTTTGCTGAGAATTTGTATGTGTCCAGAATGCTGCTTCTCAGTGTTCCTTCTCCAGATACTTTTAACTATTTGCAGGAGGCACAAGTGACTGACTCCCACTTACAAAGGTCTTTGAATTATCAATTTAAAAGTCAAGTTACAGAAAAGATTCAGGCTTGAGCTTTTGATTTACAGAAGAGCAAAAGTAGCTCCTCCTCCTCCACAGATCTGATGTTTTTGCCAAAAGATTCACATTTCCAAGCTGTTCAAAGACTTGAGCCAGTCATGTTGGCAGGCAAAAGGCCATTGTCAAAATAACTGGTCACACATCCACAGACCAATCTGTTTGTTTCCAGCCAAAGTTTTGTTCGTACACACCCTTGACTCTAGCTTGTCTGTAAGGTAGACCTCCTTTGCTTATTCAACAAGCAGATGTGCAAACAGTACTTGCATTGAATGTCAGGTCATTTGCTTTTTTAAAAAGTATAATTATTGTTTTTAAATCAGTGATTTTTGTGTTTCAGTTCACAATCAAAAATACATAAGGATAAAAAGACAGCCTTTACAGTGCACTATTTCATATTGAGTTATGCAGTCTGTTCAAGCTATCACTTTTTTGAGAGAGGCTTGAGAGATTTGTCAAACATTAGTTTCAAAATAAGCATTCTGTCGTGAAAGACAGAGGTGAGAAGGAGTTCTTTCCTCAGGTTGGAATTCTCTTTTTTTTGTGAGCAGCGGAGACTGGCTCATTGAATATGTTCAAGGCTGAGTTAGACAAATTTTTGATTGACAAGGAAGCCAAAGGTTTACGGGGTGCAGACAGGAATGTGGAGTGAAGCTGCATTCAGATTAGCCATGAGCTGATTGCGTGGCAGAGCAGGCTGGAGGGACTGAGTGGCCTATCCATGCTGCTTTTTCTTACATTTTCATGTATTCGAGGAGTGAAAATTGCATACCTGTTATGCCCTGCATTTAACGTTTTCAAAGTTAATCAAATTTGCTATTTATCCTTTTTACCAGGCAATGGTAGAATATTTCACAATGGGATATCTTATTTTGGTTTCTTATTCCCTGCCTTCTCTTTCACAATGTCATTGCTACTGTAGCTTTTACTGTAACCATACCATCTGCAATGTGTACTGACCAGAGTTGAGAAAGAAATCTTACTGCAATTTAGTTCTGCTACTGTTTATCTGTGACAAACCACATTTGACCTTGGAATTTGTTCACCTCTGTCCAGTAAACAATGTATTGCTTACTGAGAAGTTGGTATAGGAGATACCAATTTTATAGATTTTATAGATTTTACCACTTCCTTATCACTTTTTTCTGTTCTCTCCCCTAGTGTGTGTGTGTGTGTGTGTGTGTGTGTGTGTGTACACACACACGCGCACACACACATCTCTTTCAAAGTCAATAAATGATTAACTTCTAAATGTTGGTATCTGTGCTGTACGAAAATAAGAGCCATGTTGGTTTCTAAATTTTTGAAAACAGCCTAAATAGCACTGAATTAAGTGTGCATTTAATTTTTGGTATTGAGCATCTTATAGTTTTAAAAAAATATTAGTAGTTCTTTGTTGCTGAGTGGGGGCCATTCAGCGATTTTCGTTTTTACTGAGGTGGTCTGTTGCACTATTCTACACTTGATTGAACTCTGCATTTGTTTTGTGTCTCATGTGTTATATTATATATATTTAATATATGTCTTTTCTCTCCATTGTTGGATTCTATTAATATGCTTAGATTTTGGTATTTTTCAGTGAAAAAAGGCTACATTTGTTGGTTTATCTGTTGTGCCCACACATGCTGCCTAATCTGCTGAGTGTTCAAAGTATTTCAGTTTTTGGCAAAGTTGCTTTCATACTGGTGTTGTGAGGCGCATTAAGACATTTTTTCTATGTTAAAGACACTGTATAATTGCAAGTTGTTTTTCACTACTTCCAGTGCCTGCAGTATTTTTGCTTTCTGTTCACTTCGACTCTTAGGAGTACAAGGAAAATATTGCACTCAAATTACAAGAGACAAAAATAGGTATAAAATTAGGCAAGATGTCTGTGGGAGAGAAGGGTGTGTGCTGTTACAGCATTATTAGCAAAAGTTTTTCAGCAGTGTCAAAAGACTGTTAAGGATGGTATAGGACAGTGACAGGTTGCTGAAAGGAAGTTCAAGCTAATTGTCAGTTTAAGAAACAAATGCTAAACATCCTAGGGTGATATCCTTATTAATGTTGAAATAGATAAGTAATATAATTTTGGATAATTTAGGATATCTCAAATTTAATGAGTGTTTAGGTCCAGATGAGTGATCGTTTTAATATAATTGTCTATTTTGTGCTGTGATTATTCCCATTGTGACAATAATATGCCTTTGAGAGATTTGTTCTGTGCTTTTTCTCTTGCTCTGCTCATGAAGGCAATCTCATTCAGTCAAATATTTGTTGCTTGTAAGATTGAATATTTCTATTTGGCTGGTCAGCTGGCCTATTATGTAGACTGATGCCGGCAATGTAGGTTCAATTCCCATACCAGCTGAGGTTACCATTAAGGGTTCTCCTTCTCAACCTTCCCTCAGCTGAGGCATGGTGACCCACAAGTTAAACCACCACCAGTCACATTTCTCCCTCTCATGAGAGAGCGACCCTTGGTAAAACTATGGTGACTTTACCTTCTATTCCTATTGTTGAAATAAGTTTCATGATACACTGTCATAATATCTAATTGTAGATTTGAAATTAAATGTTATGGCATCTTTAAGTACGTTTTACAAAGAAGTGGGCTTGATTCCAAGACAGGAAAAAGTGCCTGAACATAAATAACATGGTATCCTCCTCCTCCTCTTGTAAAAGAAAGCTCACATGACATTATACTGTGTTTCACATCCACCAATTTTCTGTTCCTCCACTCTATAAATGGTCATACAAATTACTATATAAATGTTCTACAAATAACTAAAAAGTTAGGGTAGTAAGTGGGGATCTCAAATGCTGATTGCAATTTATAACATTTCAATAGGGTGCATTAACATAATCAATTTTGTGATTCATGACCTTTTGTTTGGTCTGCAGTGGTGCTGCTGAAACATTACTTCCCTTTTAAGGAAACATTATAGGAAGTGAATAAATTCCACCATGGATACATAGATAGTTTCAATGAAATTGTAAATATTTTCCAACTACAAAGGATTGTAAGAGCCTTGGCATTCTGGAGATGTACAGCACAGAAACAGACTCTTCGGTCCAACTTGTCCATGCTGATCAGATATCCTAAATTAATCTATTCCCATTTGTCAGCACTTGGCCCATGTCCCTCTAAACCTATCCTATTCATATACCCATCCAGATGCCTTTTAAATGTTGTAGTTATACCAGCTTCCACCACTTCCTCTGGCAGCTCATTCCATACACGCACCATCCTTGCATGAAAAAGTTACCCCTTAAGTCCCCTTTAAATCTTTCCCCTCTCACCCTAAACCTTTGCCGTCTAGTTCTAGACTGCTGCAACACGGGGAAAAAAATCCTGTCTGTTTACCCTATCCGTGCCCCTCATGATTTTATAAACCTCTATAAGGTTACTCCTCAGCCTCCGATGCTCCAGGGTAAACAGCCCCAGCCTATTCAGGCTCTTCTTAGCTCAAACCCTCCAACCCTGGCAACATCCTTGTAAATCTTTTCCGAACTTATATGTTCTGTTTGTTGAGTTTTGGCTTTTAAATTGGTGACTTATGCAGGGGAAGGAATCTTTTAATGAGTTGAACGTAATTTATTAGCACTTCGAAAAGAAAACCCATTGGAGACCACCAATTGCCAGTATTATCTTAATGTATAATAGAAAAACCTCAGATTAATTTTCATGTCACAAAAAATTATTGAATTGAAACAAGAACTCCTGGGGCCCATTAATGAACACTGAAAAATTAAATGTTTACTTTAAGATTCAATGTGGTGGAAGTAGGTAATTATGTAAGAAAGTGTTGACTTCCTCCAGTTTTCTCTTAACTATTTCTTCCTTCTGTGCTATTCAATACATATTTTCTTATGAATGGAATTCTGCTGAAATGTGCCCATCCTGTTCAGGTTAAGCGTGCACTGACATTCTTTTTTATCCTCCTGGAAAGTGCATGTTTGATCATAAACATGTCTATGAATTTTACTGGGTTTTTTTAAGATCTACTTCCTGTTTCTGTAGTCTTGCCAAAAACCGATGCATTTTTGAAAATTGAGCACAGTGTCCTATTGTAATTGTGCAGTGTTCAAATGGGCATATTGTGATCTAACTTGGCTTGACCCTTTGAGTGTTCCAGTGCTGAGATGATGCCAGATATATTGTCCACAGGGCAAACAGCTGTCTCCCTAAAACAGCTAATTTAACTTGAACTGTACTTTGAGGAATACACAATTTTGGTGGACACGTTTTATTTTGGAAACCACATTTGCATTTTCTGATACTCTTAAAACCTGCCTGAAAAATTGGTTCTGACTATGTTTATGCTCCTTTTAAATTTCTATTGAGAACCACTGGTGTCTGTTACAGGTTGTTGTTAGTGTTAAAATAGAAGGCCTAATCCAATTTTCTTTTCTGGAATATATCCAGTTGCAGATTTATGGAACTTATTAATCAGGATAAATTCCTTAAGTTTCCTTGTTTTCAGTTATTCCTGTTAGTGATGACAACACTGAGTAATTTTATATTATTTTTCAAGCTGGAACTTAGATTTTGCAGTAAGCTTACAATTTCTTCATGCTCTAAAATTCTGTTTCTGATTCTGTTTTTCTCTTTCATTAAAACAGACTGATAATATTGATTTTGTTTATCAGTGTACCCAGTTGAATTCATATTTGAGCGACTGGAACAGCTTGATGTTCAACAGACATTGTGTCTGAAACTATATATCATGTTATTGACAATATGCAAATTAGCAGGTGGGTACTTCCACTGGTGACGGATAGTTACCTAATATCTTGTTAGGTTCTAAGTCTTCATAGTCGTAATCTTTTGTTTACTTAATGTGAAGATTGCAATTTTCTTTTTCCCTCTTGAGTTGAAGATGTTAATGTTGGGTCCATTAGAACCACAAAAGGAGTAGTTGCAAGATCTGGCACTTACAGTTGATGTATCTTGGGCTTTCAAATAGATGCTAATTCATAGGTTGTTAGGTAATTTCTTTTGCAGATCCTGGAATGAGTCCATTAGTTTTGGCATTAAGCGTAGCAACGTCTGCGATTGTACCTTTCTGTGCATCTTTGCTAAAACTTGTTCTCAAACTGACTCTCTTGATAGAGCTAGCTGGGTAGTACTAAATGAACCGGAATGCAGGTCTTAAATTAAGCAGCATTAGTAAAAATCTGTCTACTGCATTAATATTTGTCAATCCTATTTGAAGAGAGTTCTCGAATGCACTGCTCATAGCTGTGGTACTGCAGCGGCTCACATTAATTTTGTATAGGAACCCTCCCAGCTGGAGGCTGGACTAGAATTGAACCTGTGCCTTTAAGTTGAAAGAGTTGTTGTCTACATCTGCATTCTTTCCATTCCATTGGAAGATTGCAGATGTATCCCTGAATGTCACATGTCCATCATCCTGCACTGTTTATCTATGCTTCTTAGTTGAGGTTTGCCATCCTGGTTCATTTAGTGTTATCTAGCTTTGGCAATATGTTCCATTTGAGAACACTTCGGTTTCATAAAGGTAGTCAGAAAGATTTTATTTATTGAAGTGAAATTTAAAAAAAAATTGATCTTGAACTGAGAGAGAGTCTGTCAAGACGTATTTGCTACCTATATTTAATTAACCTAATTTTCCTTGGGGACTTGCAGTTGTTTGAATCACCCACAAGGGTGTTATGTAGGAAATCTTATGATTCAGCTGCAACAGCAATGAAAAGCCACGTATATCTTGTTCATGTGATCCTTGGATGTTGTTTTTCCGTTACTTGGATGTTGTCTTTCCATAACTTTGCTGGTCTTGATTAACTTGTTTGTAAAACTCAGGAAAGGTAGTTCTGCCCAACATCATGGTGTGTTGCCATTGTGTGTCACATTCTATAGCCACTGCCGATATTGAAGGGACTAGGTATTGAGTCTAATTATCACAGGGCTGATGGAATGTGTAACCTGTTTATTCCAAATGGTGTTGAGGAATGCAGCATAAAGGCTAGTGCTAAATATTTTTTCATCCCCCTCAAATCGGTAGATTATGGAAGGGTTTTATGTGGCCAGCAGGTGCAGTACACATTGCAAATTACCTGGCCTTCAATCTTGCTTCAATCCATTATGGTAATATGATGTGTTCAATGATTCTTCTAGTTCATAATAACTTCCAGGAGGGGGTTGGTTGGCTCAGTTGGCTGATTGCAATGCCGAATGAAACCACCAGCCCGAGTTCACTTCCCACACTGGTGAAATCACTGTGAAGGTCCCACCTTCTCAAATTGCTTTCGTGACACATGGGTTAAACTCAACATGTGTTATCTCATAGTCTGGGACTATGGCAACTTTATTTTAGTTAACATTCAGGGTATTAATCATGGGTACTTTGCAATGTTCATTTGGATTTTAGTCTTAACTGAGATGATCAGTATTATGAAATATTATTCTGCAGGAATTCCTGTTCTGAAATGTAACGTGAAATAGATTTTGCACCCCTGACACAGAACCATAATGTTTTGGTCGTGTGGTATATATAGATAAGTTTTCTAACCCTACCCTATTCCCCCAAAAAACTGTGCTTGCTTTTCAAAGGAATTTTAATTAAGTAATTTTCTTTTCCAGGCTCTCTTTGTTCTTTTTATTTTGGCCTACATTCATATTGCCTTTTCTCGCTCTCCAATTAATTGCCTGGAGCATGTCCGTGAAAAATGGCCAAGAGATGGGATCCTCCGTGTAGAAATCCAACGCAATTCTAGTCGTGCCCCCATTTTCCTTCAGTTCTACGAATCAGAAAACTTTGCTGGTATGGTAAAGGAACCAACAGAAGATGAAGAGGAACTGTCAGTAGAAATGTTTGACAATAGTTCTATACAGGTGAGATTACAGTGCCAAGGCAGGCACAATAAATACAAAATTGTTCATTTAGATTCAGTTTTAGATGAAAACATCTTTTTGAAGTTCTCGTGTTTTAAAAATGTAATTTAAGTTTATGTGCTGCAGCTTTGCAGTGACTCTGGAATTAAACAGGGAGGTGCAAAGAAAGATTTTTCATATTTAAAGATAAGTGGGGATATAGTAAAGTAAACCTTTTTCCACAGTAATGTCAACAGTTATAGATGCATACAAATTACTACAAATTTGTAAGTATATGAATGCTTTTCTTGAGGTTCCATAATGCATCTTTGATACAAAGGCTTGGAAACCTCTGAAGTTATTCAGTGTGTGGAGACCTACTTATTTGAATTCAGTTTATGGATAGTTGCTGTGTATGCAGTTTCCACAGGGTGAGAAAAATGTAGTAAAAACCAAGGATATTTAAAAATACTACTTTTTTCACTTGATTTGCTGATTCTCGAGCACCCTAGCCCACAGTAGCTTTCTTGCACCTTCATTCATTGTAAGTTAAATAAGGAAATGGAACAGTAATATGTCCCAGCAGTGCAAACGTTCCACTGATGGAGATTTTGAAATATGGAGCGGCAAATTTAGTGAAATGTACAGATGAAAGGAAGTGAACCAATAGATGTGTATGGAGTGCATGCATAGAAAATAAGTCTTCTCTGAGGCTGTTGTCAGAATAGACAAAAATGCATAAGTCCAGTTTTTAAACAACTGATTGCACCTGTTCGATTTCTATTTGGTAGTAGCAGTTTTGGATAAATATTGCACTTTACAAAATTTACCATATTCAGGGTTGAGATAATCTGGATGTGAGGAAATCTGATACACATTCTAATGCAGGATGAGGAATTTATTGTCAGGAATTTATACTTGTTAAGTGTTTGTGCCATTAAAACTTGGGGAAAAGATCACTCTAAAATACCACTTGTGTAACATACTCCATCCATCCTCCATTTTCTGCCATTGCTGTGCAGTCACCATCACCAGTATTTCATCCTGGTGTTAATAGTACCAAATGCCACTTATTTTTCACTGTTGAAGTAGGAAAATTTTGTACGTACAGTATTGTATTTATTGAGATGTGACTAATAAAACTGTCTCTACATGCTATTGTATTATATCATTGTATTATACCCGCTATAAAGAGGTGAAGTAAATTTGCTTGGCTTAATTTGGCATTGGGGTTATTGCTGACTACCTACTGTGTCATCAGCACAGTACTTTAAATGGAAAGCAGAAAAAATGTGAACTTGCTTGATTTTATTGAAGATAATTATTTATATAATTCCAGATGAAGTATAATTTTAAGGGCTGTAATATTTTAGTTTGTGCATCCATATTTACAAGGTAAATGTCGCATGTAATTTGAGACTATTTGAACCTATCTAAACTATATAGGTTACTACTTTATTTTGAGGGCAGCTCACAGTTTGGTTTACAAGCTGGGTCTGAATGTGTTTCAGTCTCCAACCAGTTTATTTTTTCAAATCTTCAGTTTATTCCCAGAACTAGGACCAAACTACATGGTTCTGAATATTAATTTAGTGGCTGCCATGCCTGTGTGCATGTAACTATACTTGTATATTTGTGTACATGTCCATCAATGTGTTTGTGTGTACAAATTTCTGGGTTGAAACGAACATGAAAAATAGTTCATTTTAATGATTGCCAGGTTAAGTATAAAGGAAACATGTGCATAATAGCCCCTTCCAAACTTGCATCATCTCGTATACTTAACTTCAGTCCACCTTTAATAATTTGTTTATCCACTCTACTCCTCTCCTTTGGAACCCTTTTCCTCCTTACTTAAAAGCTTCCTTGAAATCATTGCCCACATTTTAACAGTTTTGATTTCCCCCTTTTCTGTAGCTCAGTTAGATATGGGTAAGCCCTGAGAATCTATTATAATTGTATTAGTGAGCATTTAGAAAAGAATGGGATAATAAGTCCAGTCAGTATGTATTTGTTTATAAAAAGTAGCATTTTTGAAGAAATTACCATTTGGATATAGGAAATGTGTAGATATTGTGTGTTTGGATAATATTCCAAAGATTCTTTTAATATAAAATCAAATATATGATGTTAGTCAATAGAAAGCAGAATGGTTAGATATTTATTGATGGGCAAAAAAATTTGTTCGCGTTAATAGAGTTTGCTCAGTTTGCAGAGGGATTGCAGTTTATGATGACAAGTCATCAATTCAAAATTGTTGCTGTAAATTAGAAGAGAAAAATCTGATTTTTTTTTTCTTGGGCAGTTGTTGAACTGTGAAAGTTTTGCTGTAGGGAGGACCTTCCTCTAGCAAGGTGGATAATGGGGATCCATTGGATGTGATATATTTAGACTTCTAAAAAGCATTTGACAAGGTGTTGCATAAAAAACTGATCCAGACGGTTAGATCCCATGGGTTAAGAGTAGATATTGGCTTTGATAGAGGATCGGCTGTCTGACAGAAATAGAGGTTCAGGATAAATGTGTTCTTCTCTGGATGGTGAACTGTAACGAGTGGAATTTCACAGGTTTCTTGGACCTCAACTATTTGCAATCTACATAAATGATCTGTGAGCAGGGACAAAGTGTAATATAGCAAAATTCATGGATGATATTAATTTAAGTGGAAAAGCAGGCTGTGACGAGGAGACAGAGTTTACAGATGGACATTTCTTTGGCAAGGAAAATGGGCCAGAATATGGTAGGTGGAGTTTAATGTGGATAAGTGCGATTTAGTTTATTTTGGCTAGAAAAAAATAATGGGCAAATTGTTATTAACTTCAAAGTGTGTCAGTTCATAGGGATCTAGGCATCATAGTGCATGAATGGCAGAAAGTGGGTCTATAAGCGCAGCACGTAACAAAAGCAAATGGAATCCTGATATTTATTTCAAAATGACAGATTTGTAAAAATAAAGAAGTATTGTTACAGTTATATAAGGTGTTGGTGAGACCACATGTGGAGTATTGTGTCCAGTTTAGGCCTCCTTACTTGAAGGATTTGGTGTTATTGAACGCAATTCAGAAGAGTTTCACCACATTAATTTAAGGGAGGAAAGGGCTGCCGTACAAGGAGCAGTTGACTAGCTTGGGCTTGTGCACGCTGGAGTTCAGAAGGATGAGAGGGGATCTGATTGAGGTATATAAAATGCTGAAGAGCATTGATAATGTGGATGTTGAACAAATATCTTGAACAAAAGGTCATAGATTTAGAATGAGAGGAGGTAGGCTCAAATCTAAGATGAGCGGAAATTACTGTGAATCTGTGAAAACTCCCTGCCCCAAACTGCAATGGAGGCAGAATCAATCAACAAATTCAACAAAGAAATAGGTATGTTTCTGATGAAAAATAGAATAAAGGGCAAAAAAGTGTAGTTCAGACCAAGATAAAATCATTCATGATCTTATTAAATGGCACAACAGACTCGAAGGGATGAATTGCCTACTCCCACTCCTAAAACCCATGTTTCATGTTACTTAAAGCATTTTTGTGGGGAAAAACATATGGGATGGTGGGTTTGATTATTATGGCAAAGAGTTGGGATCAAATGTGACGGCCTAAATGGCTTCCTTCTAGTGTTAGTTTTGTTCACTGTTTTGTCCTCACTGTCTTTGAACCATAACCCAAGCATTTGAGGAACACTATAAAAATTGATGTTTGCTCTCAGGAGTACTGTAAGTCAGTTGTTAGAATGTTAGTCAATTGTAGGACTACCATTTCTCTTTGAAGATGCTGTTTGTTCTTGCATAGTGAAAAGCTCGGAACAAGCTTAAACTTCACAATAGGATTTCCTGCCTGCTTTTCGTGTCCTGGAAAAGGGACAGGCAGCAGTTATGAATTCTGCCAACAGCTAGGCAAGTCTTGACTGGCAGTCCAGATGTATTAAGTCCAAAAGCAACAAAGGAAAAGGTGAGAGAGGAGCTTCTGCAAGTGATCCATGGGTTGTAATAAAAACATGCTAGATTAATAAATATGAGAGTCAGTAAGTTATATTCAAGTTTTGCATATGCAGAAATGTGCTTATACCTGTGTCAATGTTGATGGTAAGTGCTGGAGCCCTCCTGATTCTTCGAAAGGTTATAGTTAATTCAGAAATTATGAAAGGTTCACCCAGCAGTGTTCATTTGTTTCCATGTTCAATACTGGCCAACCTGCTGTGCATTTTCAGCACTTGATTTTTTTTCCCAAAGAGAAAACGCATGCCTAACTTTTCTTACCTTTCTGCTCCTTTTCACAGTTTGAACTCGACATTGAACCCAAAGTGTTCTTAAAGCCCTCACTTGGAAACAAAGCAGAAGTTGTAACGCAGGTGGTACACAATGATAGCCAGGGGCTCTCATTCACTGAGGCACCTAGTAAAGGTATGCAGCCTCTGCAGGAAACAGTCTCCGAGTTTGAGATGCTAACAAGAGCAGGTAAAATTTTAGTGATATAAAAGCTCTACTTTTCTCCTTCTTGCCAACCTGCTTCCAACATCTTTCAAACTCTACACTTGGGTAGGACCCTTATTTGTTCATCTTAGAGATGTAGAATTGCTAATCATACTCCTAAACTTTGGTGAAATACTGCCTGAGTGATGATCATTATTCAAGCTAAGAAGAAAATTGCCTTGATTTAGAAGTTGAAATAATTTTTTGCTTTGAAAGAAAACGTACTGTGGAAATTTCTTAATCTTCAATAATAGCTAATGCAAAACTCATTGATTATTTGCCACAATTATACAGCTCTTCATAAGCTCTAAGTTTGCTGCTTTTGCTTCTGAATACTAACTCGCATCTAAATCTGGCTTTCAAATTTAAAAACTAAACATTGTTGTTTAATCTGTTAACACACAGCCTTTTTTCACTTGTATTTTTGTTATCACTACTCCTATGTAAATTGTTGACATTCTTACAAAACAAACTTACCTTTATTCCAGGCAGAGGGTAATACTACTTGCCACATATATTTGATTATGTTTTGGTTAAACCTGCTTTTTTAATTTTAGAAAAAATGGAAAGGTTGCCTTTATGGTATATAATAAGCTGTTTGTTAGAAGTTTATGATAAGCACTTATAAAGGTATTGCAAAATCATTGGAAAGAAACCTTCACTATGCTGGTGCCTTTTCTCCCTCCCTAAGGTGGGGGTATTGTTACAAATGCGTCTTGCCTTGGTTTTGGGACAAATGTAACTTGCCTGGTTACTGCAGGCCTATGGTTTCTGCTGCATGCAGTAGCAGCAGTGTTACAGAATACGCATGCTCCATTTAAGTTTTTTTTAAACTGAAGGACTTGACCATTTAAAGATAACAATCTTTAAGGCAGTATGTTTTGGAAAACGTCAAATCACCCGACCCCATTTGATGCCTTAAAAAAGAGGGGCCACTGACAGACAGAGACTCCTGGTAGAGGGGTCCACTGAACAAAACGAAAGGTAGAGGTGAAGGTGCAGTTATTAGCAGGCACTGGGCACTTTGGGCTCAGTGAAGCTTGGAGTACTATTGGGTGCAAATAAGAGTATTGGTCAGCATTCAGGAGAAACTCAGAGATGCATGGTGCAGTTGAGGTTCAGAAGAAACTGTCAAGAACTGTGAAATCATATGGGAGGAACACAGTATTACTTAGATTTTTGTTACTAATTACTGACCTCTGAATGAAGTTGGGTGTTTGATTATTTTTGTGAGGGATTTTTTTTTAAAAGAAAGTTAGAGTCCTGGAATAATGTTCTAATCTAGATGTGTCAGAGAAAGTAACTGCAAATCTCTTGGAGTGTCAACGGAAGATTATTTGTTTACAGTGTGGGATTTATGACACTGAGTAAACATTGAACGGTATTAACTTGCTTTTGGTTTAGGATAATCAAGCTCTGATTTAAGCTTAGGAGAATTCCAAAGTTTTTAAACTTTCACAGCACAACTGGGGAGAAGCAGTTAAGTCAGTCTTAGATTTGATATAGATTAGATTACATACCCTACAGTGTCGAAACAGGCCCTTCGGCCCAGCAAGTCCACGCTGACCCTCCGAAAAGTAACCCACCCAGACCCATTTCCCGCTGACTATTGCACCTAATACTATGGGCAGTTTAGCATGGCCAATTCACCTGACCTGCACATCTTTGGACTGTGGGAGGAAACTGGAGCACCCGGAGGAAACCCACGCAGACACGGGTGGAATGTGCAACCTTCACACAGACAGTTGCCCAAGGATGGAATCGAACCTGGGACCCTGGTGCTGTGTGGCAGCAGTGCTAACCACTGAGCCACCGTGCCGCCCTATGGGGTAAATTCTCTGAACTCAGAATGCTGTAAAGAGATGGGTTCGGGGAATAGATGAGACTTTGTTTTGTAATCTGATATACTTTCAACTGTGTTCAATTTTTAGATAGTTTGGCTTTTTTTTTCCTCTTTTGTTTGTGTGATAATCTTCTGTTTTTTGTGTGGAAAATATTCTGCACCCTTGTGTATTTCTGTTTCACTGAATGACCATCGTGTTAAACAAAATAAAGATTTGTCAAGCCAGACTTAATTTTGGGATCTGACTTGTTCAATAGTAGCATCAGTAGGGAATACAACACAGCAGAGCTTCCACTGTCAGGAATTACCATTTTAGATTAAGAATGAAAAATTCCCTCTGCAAGATAAATGATGCCTTCTTGACAGTCTTAACATTGTTAATGTGCCAGATGGGAGAGGATCACTTTGCCACTTTCTGTACTTCTGTTTTCTGATGTAAATGAGATTTGATGAAATCTACTCTGAATTGTCTGGTGATTTTGTGTTTTGGAAAAACTTAAATTGGGTGCCATTATCAGAACACCATTGTTTTCAGTGCTATTCATAGTTGTCACTGGAGTCATTAATGTAATGGAACTAGCATGCTATAGTTAATTTCATTTATTTTGAATAGGACTTCACTAGTCCTGTGGTACTTCCAAGTACCACTGATTTTGTTTTAAGGTTTGTATTAATCAGTGTTCTTCAATCTACCCTGGTTCCCACTCACTTTGCAGAAGGGTTCTATTTACATGGCAGAATCCACGAACTTGCTGTCAGAATATAGGAACCAGATGTAGCAACATCATTACTGGGACCTGTCTTCTAAAGTAGACATGAAATGTTAAGTAAATTTAGGAGATGAGAAAAGAAGAGATGAACAAAAGTCAACAAATTTATTTTAAAAATGCTCCGGTTTTGTGCTAATTAACTGCACGGTTGGAAAGTGGGAATTACCTTAACATTTGTTTTCCAGTTGTGCTTTTATATCTTGAAATGCTAACAGTGCATATTCCCAATTATAATTTTGCTTGTTGCCCCATATTATTCTCTATTGTATCTTATCCATTGGAAATAGTATTACCTGTCACTTTACTGATGTCTAATGCTCACTTTTTTTCCATTTTGTAGTTTGGCCACAAGAAGAGTATATTGTTGAATACTCACTGGAGTATGGATTTCTCCGTCTCTCTCAGAGTACCAGGCAACGTCTAAATATCCCAGTCATGGTAGTTACACTAGGTAAGAGGGAGAATGGGTATATAAACTGTGTTTAGAACTACAGGAAAGCACCTGCCTTGCTTATAAGTGATGGGTGTCTGAGTTGTCAATTCTGTTTCCATTGCAGCAGCATGTGTTGATTGCAAGAACTGCTTACATTTAGACTTCCAGCACAGACAAATGTTACTGCACACAGCTTATTCCGTAGAGCAGAATTAGAGGGAACGGAATGCACCTAATGAAAACATAACAGTGAAAGCTGGACAAAAACGAACAGAGAACATATGTCTCTTTCCTCCATTTCCCCATATTTTTCAGTGATCACTCCATGTTTTATATTTATAGTTCCTTATGATTCTGGTATGCTATTGGATAAGTTATTAGGTTCTGTACTTCTAAAACAAAAAACGTTGCATAGAAATTTTCAAATTGAAATATTACTACAGCTTTTGAGTCTTTTTAGATTAGATTACTTTACAGTGTGGAAACAGGCCCTTCAGCCCAACAAGTCCACACCGACCCGCCAAAGCGCAAACCACCCATACCCCTACATTTACCCCTTACCTAACACTACGGACAATTTAGCATGGCCAATTCACCTGACCTGCACGTCTTTGGACTGTGGGAGGAAACCAGAGCACCCGGAGGAAACCCACACAGATACGGGGAGAATGTGCAAACTCCACACAGTCAGTCGCCTGAGGCGGGAATTGAACCCGGGTCTCTGCTAACCACTGTGCCACCGTGCCGCCCACTACCACTTTTGAAGTGTCAGGTTCAAAATCACAATGAAATACATGCTTTCCCCAGACACTTTCATTTTTCACCTGACTGCAGTTTAGGTTTGCTATTTATCAACCAAAATGATCTCCCATGCATTTTTAAGAATTAAACTTGATAAATATAGTTTTTTTCATCCTTCTCAGGATATTTGGCATTTAGGAATGTGTTATCCTCAAGTCCTGCGATTTCCAAGCCCTAAAGTGATGCCTATGATGACTTCTGTATCTAGTGATCTCATTTGTAATCAGAAACTGACCAGATTTATTTTCATTCTCTGAGCTGATTTTTTTTGTTTGCCTTGATCCTACTGTCATTTGAGGCCAGATGTGTCTCTTGGGGAACTTTAGAACACTGGTTAGACAAAGACATGGTGTGCTGAAAGCTGTCCTGTTCTGTGTTTGCCTTGCCTCTTTAATCTTGTGCTTGTCACTCTTGAATGCAGCAGGCCTCTGTGTTTATTTTGATTTGTTTATAGGAAGAATCATGTTTTAAAATCAATTGTATTGTTTGAATTTGGCTTCATTCAGCGGCTATGGTGAGGTTTGAACTCCAGTTCCCAGATCATTGGCCTGAGGTGCTGGAATTATAGCCCAGTGACATTACCACTAAGTCACTATTTCCTCTAGCATCTAAGCCTCCTGGACATGATCTCTGCTGCACTGTCTGAGATCTGTCTCTTCTTTAATCCTAATCCAGACTTGTTTTTTTTTTGGGTCTTTTTATTCATTCATGGATTGTGGATGTTGCTATCTGAGCCAGAATATGTTACCCAGAATATAGTGGTGAGCACTCTTCTTGAGCTCATTTTTTTTTGTGTGGGGAATTGGGAAAATTCACCTTACAGTGGGAGCAACATGATTTTGAACCAGTGGCAGTGAAGGCACAGTGAAGTGATCTACTTCTCAGTCAAGATGGTGTGTAGCCTGAAAGGGAGCTCGCAGGTGGGGTTATTCCCATACTTGTGCTCCCATTGCCCTTCTATTTGATAAAGATCACAAGTTTGTAAGGTGCAAGCACTATTCCTGCAAGACCTCATCTTAAGCCTCAACTTGCTGAAACGAAGCCAAAGTATTTCATAAGTTGGTGATCAGGTAATTTGCTTAACGATTTTATTACGACTTGAATTTCGCATGTCTGCTTTAAAATAAATGAACATTGTTTTTGCTTTTGAAATTTTAGCCTAAACTTTCACTTAAGCTCTTCAGTTAGAGGTGTAAAGATTGAATTCTTCCTAGTGTTGCCTCTACTTTGAATTGTGGTCTAATTATTTGCCCCAATTTGAAACCTTGACTAAACAATTTTGGCAAGTGCTATATTAGAATTATATAGAATTTATAGCAACTAAATAGGCCATTTGGCCCAATCAGTTTCTATGTTTATGCCCATGTACTTCATCTAATCCTATATGCATCTATATCAATTTCTTTCTCTCTCGTGTTATCTAGCTTCCACCAAAAATCATCAGTGCTGTTCACATCAATTATTACGTGTAGCAAAGTTTCTCCTGATTTCCTCATTAGATTTATTTATTGATGTCTTTTATATTTATGATTATGTACCTGTACAAGTGGGAGCAACTTCTATTATTCTCTGTTCTATCTGACCAAATCCCTCCATAATTTCAAAGGCATTATAATTTTAATAATTCTAGGTCACCCCCTTAGCCTTCTCTATGTGAAAGAGTCCCAGCATGCTGGGGATAACTAAGTAGTCATAATTAAAATGTGGAGAAAGTGAGACCTGCTGATCAGTCAAAACGTGTGGCACTGGAAAAGCACAGCCGGTCAGGCTACATCCGAGGAGCAGCAGAGTCGATGTTTTGAGCATAATGCCTGATGAAGAGCTTGTGCCTGAAATGTTGTTTTTCCAGCTCCAAATTATGCTGCCTGACCAGCTGTGCTTTTCCAGCGCCACACTTTTTGATCATAATTAGAATGTGGCTGTTTTATCAATCTATGTTCATTTAATGGTCTTCACCACATGATGAGTTGGTCATTCATAGAATAACCTTTACATCTTCTGGCTGCTTGTGGGAGTATTATGCACTTTTGAGATTTGTTCACTATTGCACAAGAGTTATTCCAGTCTTTTACAAGTTCATTGAAAGTCCATTCAGAATGCAATAATTTCCAGTCAAAACGTTTTAATGGTGTAGTGTTGCTGTTAACCAGTATCTTGAAGAGAACATTGAAGCCTGATTTCATTATTAAATGGTTCTTCTCTGATTGCAAGGGTGCTTTTTACATGAAAGGCAAATATATATCATTTAAGCAGTTTTGCATTTTAAAGGGCATTCACTTCTTTTCCTCCTTTCATGCAGATCATTGTTCCATGAGAATACTTGGGTAATAATCCAAGATTTGCTCTTAAATAGAGTGAAAAGTTCTCTTACACACTGTCAAAAAGAACATATCTTGATAGTGAGAAATGTTGTTCGTGCTTTTGACGCAGCACATGAATTGTGACCAGAATTTACAAATAGCTAATTTACATTATGCAATTTTGTTCACAGATCCAACGAAAGATCTTTGCTTTGGGGATGGATTTAGCCGATTTCTTTTGGATGAATTTTTAGGCTATGATGATATATTGATGTCCAGTGTGAAAGCATTGGCTGAAAATGAAGAAAACAAAGGTGAGTTCAATTAACACCACAACAATGGCTGACTAGTCTCAGCTAGCATTTAAACCAATCAACTGTACCTTTATACTTTGGATTTAGTCTTCTGTTCTGCAAAAAAAACCATTAGTTAGCATGCATTATCTAAAACAAAAGGAAGCGTCAATTTTTTAAAGTTATTGCCTTCAGTAATATGTCAATATAGGTATTTTACTAATATACTTTGCTTTGGTGACTTTTAAGAGCAGATGGCTCTTAAGTAAACAATTTAAAGGAAAACAGGAGGATACCATTCAGCCCTTTGGGAATTTCACAATTCTGTTAAATCACAGCTGATGTATATTTTAACTCTATCCATCACTTCTGTTTCAAAGTTGTAAACTACTCACCAAAAAAAAAATTTATCGATGTAAGTTTGGGGAATCAGTTCAAATTTCCATTATATTTTGTGAAAAACCATTTTTTGACATCACCTCTGAGTGGCTCAACTCCTACGGCTGTCCACCCTTAATCTGAACTCTTATTGGAGAAGATAAGGGATAACTATCAAATCCTTGACAAACATATGAACAGCAATGGACTGTTAAACCCTTGGTCCATCTGACTGTTTCACACAGTTGTGATACCGTCGATTCTATCAAAACCTTATGATTATCTGAGAAACAGGAAATATGAGTAAGAAACAGGTAAAAGCTCAGACCAAAATGGAGAGGGGAAGGAATATTGAAAATTCTTGCCTCGTGCATGCAGATGATTTAAAAAAAAGGGTCTGGAAGATCACTGGCCCTGAATTCATTGTAGGACATACCTACCTTAAGTTGTAATGTCTTCCTCAACCAGATTCAGGCCCATTTCTTGTTTGAAGAAATTCAGTAAATCAGCGTGAGCCATGCAAAACAACAACCTTGTTTGAGGTCCACTACTCCCTGGTGCAAGAAACATCATTTGATGTGGAACCTAGATGACACCTTTCTGCAACTTCGAATTCTGAACCTGGTTCTTTTCCAACCTTATTGTTGCCAAACTGTCAACTGGAACACAATCTATTCCATTCATTTTTTTAAAAAAAATCATTCTTGTGATGTGGGCATCACTGGCTAGGCCCGTATTTGTTTTCAATCCCTATTTACCCCTGGAGAAAGTGGTGGCACCTTGAACTACTGCATTTCTTGGAGTGTATGGGCATCCACTGTGCTATTAGGAAAGGAGTTCCAGGATTTTGTCCCATTGATAGTGGAGGAATGGAAATATTGTTTGGAGTCAAGATAGTGTGTGGTTTGAGGGGAACTTGCAGCTGGTGCTGTAACCATGCATTTGCTGTCCTTGTCCTTCTAGACTGTAGAGGTTGCAGCTTTGGAATGTGCTTTTGGTGGAATTTTTCAGTTACTGCAGTGGTCCTTGTAGATGGTCCACACTGCTGCCTCTGTGCATTGGTGATGAAAAGGGAGAATGTTGTGGTGGTGAATGGGGTGCCAATCAAGCCAGGTACTTTGTCCTGCATGGTGTTAAGCTTCTAAGTTGTCCTCCTGTACACCCACCCTGAGAGTGGAAAGAGTCATCTCTTTGGCGAGGGAGCAATGATGATAGCAGTTCAATTTCTGGTCAGTGTAACTCCCAGCATGTTGACATTAGAAATATATAAATAGTAATGCCATGGACAATGGTTAGGCCTAAGTCTTATAAAGTGTAGTCAGATCATTAATAAGTCTACACATCTGTAAAGCATAGTTGTAACTCTCAGCATATCTTGATAACTGAAATGTTTTATACTGAGAATTAGTCTCTTCGGTCTTCTTTGCACTTTGTCAAAAGCTGCAATGTAACATGCCATGTGAAGGCATCAAACTCAGACAGTATTTGAAGTGAGGCTTTACCAGGGTCTTGTAAGTTTCAAATTAGTATGTCTCCACTTATCAATGATCCTATAAATGCACCCAGCACTCTCTGTTCTAGCTTTCACTTCACTACATTGCTTTAGAAATCTAAGTGCATCCAGATTCCTTTAATTCTATGTCTGTTTAAATACTTTGCTTGATCAGTTATCACTGTTGGACATTTAACTTGTCCACGTGGATAACAGTGCACTTTCAAATTAAACAGCATACCAGTTACGAGCATGATCTCACAATAAATTAAGATCCAGTTGAAGAGACAAGCATCATTTACAATCCCAGTACCATAATGGCCTTCATAATTTCATAGTTTAGTGCTCTGGATGATCTATCTTTTAACTTGAGTTCCAAGTGATTTAATTTGACCATTATTAGTGATAGTGATCAAATATTTTATTCAGTAGAAGCAAGGCTCATTACACTATAGTATCTATATAGTAATTCACAAAGTGCAATGATGTGTTATATTGCTTGTTGTTCCCTGGAATAACAGAAGTTGCAATCTGCGCAAGTGTAACCATGCCAGCTAGTGTCACAGTATCATCATCCATACAGTATGAGAAATGGACACAGCTGGTTCTTTCCTTGGCTATGACTGTTAGAAGATCCCACACTCTTGGCCAAATTCTTCTGCAACCTTAGGGAATGCTTACTAGTACCTTTTAGACATCAAAGCCCATGGAGTCCAATTTAACCTAATTATAAATTTTTTATACCTGAATTAACCTATCCAGTAGAAAGTTGACATGTACTCCTTGTTGCCTACTTTGACCAGGTAATCTTGTTTAACCCTTGGTTATTTTCAATGCTTCTAAACTATTATCAGTGTTATTATGGCAGCACCGATGTACATTATTTACACAATAAAGGTGTAATGTCCATGATGGCGTAATGATTTCTGAGGTTTGCTCCCTTTTATAGCTTATCACTTCAATTGAGTTGTCTCGTGTGTGTTCAGATGAGAACATAGTTGCCTTTACTTGCTATTCTTATCTTATTTGTGCTTTTCTTTAGTTTACTTTTAGCCATATTATCCCTTGTCTCTGCTCCTGCCATCCTTCTGCTACTACTGTACTGTCATTTTTTTGATATTGCTTACACTCATAAGTCATAATAGTTTATTTGGTTAATACAAAAATGAACCACAGTATGTATATAAATATTCTTGGAGTTCAGGCTGTCGGTATTTTAACTATATTATGCACAGATTTGCAGTCTGTGCATCCAGATCATGAAGAAAAATTGTAAAGAACTGTGGTCCCAACAGTATTCCCTGCAGCCTGACTGGCTTCAAACAAATCCAAAGCCATATATAACAACTCTTTACCTGCATCCTGCCTGTCAGTTCCTAAAGCAACCCCATATTTCACTGATTCCTGAAAGTATAATCCTGTACAGATTTTTTGTTACATTACTTAATAAAAGCTTTGGAAGTTAGATTGTCTATTTGGTTTCCCTCATTCATAATCTTCATGAGAACATCAACTATACACTAATGTTTAAAGCATGAAACCTTTAATGAAACCTTTTTGGGTATCCCTAATATGTCCATTATTTACACAATAAAGGTGTAATGTCCATGATGGCGTAATGATTTGAGGTTTGCATTCAAGCATATTTTGCATCCCTAATGACTCTCTCAAAGGTATTTCCTATTACTGAAATCAAATTAATGGGCCTGACATTACCCATGGCTTATTGGCTTTTTAAAAGATAGGGACAAAAGTTAGCTACCTTATAGCCTACAACCCAGAGTGTAGTAGGTATTAAAATGCAACTGGGGTTGATGTAACATCTGTCCAATCTCTGAGGAGACTTGGGCAAATATAATTTGACTTAGTTGCTCTATTTCCAAATTCTTAATTCTATTTTAAAATATTATGTTAGTCTGATAATGAGTTTTACTATTAAAATCAATAAATTCTATTAGTTGAACATAGTCTTCAAGAGTGAGGACTGATGCAAATTGAACATTTCTTCTATATACCAACTCCTTTTGTAGCCTATCCTTGAACCTCCTTCTGAGGTCTACATAGCTTTGTGACAATTTTGACTCTTCACGTAACTGAAAATTGTTTTCCAAATTCTTTCATAGTTGTCTACACTCTATTAAATTTTTAACTGATCTGATTGCTGGTCTTATAATTGCTACTCAATAAGTTCATTCCTTAATTTCCTGTGCTTCAGGGAGCACAAACTCAGTCTGTAATATGTTTCAGAATTTAACTTTCTTCCCCCGAAACAGATATTCCTAAATTCAAAATATATCAGAATCGATTCAGTTCTTGATCTTTACTCTTGATGTATTCTGTTTAACTCTGTAATCGTTGGTATAATTTATAATTAATCATTGAAGGACTTATATATATTTGTTAATGGAAATTACCATACAAACAACTTTAGTTTGATATGTTGCCAGAACCACTTAAGCAACAGTAAGTGCAGCTCTACAGCTCAAACTCCTTATGTGAACTCCATTCAAAATACAGTAATTGACATTGTTGATGAGATATAAACAATTTATTGCAGGATTTTAGAAGCCATTTGAATTAAAATGTTACCATTTTGCTTCACGTGGCGATTGCATCTTAAATGTCACCAACGTTTTATTTTTCAACCAGGATTTTTGCGCAATGTAGTGTCTGGGGAACACTATCGTTTTGTTAGCATGTGGATGGCTAGAACCTCCTACCTGGCAGCCTTTGTCATCATGGTTATATTTGTAAGTATGTTAGTGAGCCATATTAATGTCTGTTATTCCTGCAGTTAACTTCCAGATGTACGGGTGAAAAAGCTTAACTTCTTTTCACTCCCAAGGGTACACTGTGAACTGAACGTGTCATCAGGAGACTTACTTTCTCTTTCTCCTCTGCCCCCACCAAAGAAAGTCCTTCAACCAACACCAGTTTGCATTCACAAAGTTCCATTATAATGGTCATACATCCCAAAGCACTTCACAACAGCATTGTTAAACACAATTTGAATGTCAAGCCACATGGGGTGACAATTGAGACAGATGATTAAAAAGATTAAGTTTTAAGAAGCATACAATCATAGAGTCATAGAGATGTACAGCATGGAAACAGACCCTTCCATCCAACTTGTCCATGCCTACCAGATATCCCAACCTAGTCTAGTCCCACCTGCCATCACGCAGCCCATAAGTCTCCAAACACTTCCTATTCATATACCCATCCAGATGCCTTTTAAATGCTGCAATTGTACTAGCTCAAAGTTTGGGAGAAGATTTGTAGCTCGGGTGCTCGTTGCTGTGGTTCTGTTCGCCGAGCTGGACGTTTTTGTTGCAAACGTTTCGTCCCCTGTCTAGGTGACATCCTCAGTGCTTGGGAGCCTCCTGTGAAGCGCTTCACAGGAGGCTCCCAAGCACTGAGGATGTCACCTAGACAGGGGACGAAACGTTTGCAACAAAAACTTCCAGCTCGGCGAACAGAACCATAACAGCATTGTACTAGCCTCCACTACTTCCTCTGGCAGCTCGTTCCACACAGATACCACCCTCTACATGAAAAAATTGCCCCTTAGGTCTTTTTTATATCTTTCCCCTCTCACCCTAAACTTATGCTCTCTAGTTCTGGACTCTCCTACCCCATGGAAAAGGAAGACTTTGTCTATTTATCCTATCCATGTCCCTCATGATTTTATAAAGCTCTATAAGGTCACTCCACTGCCTCCGACGCTCCAGGGAGAATAGCCCCAGCATATTCAACCTCTCCCTGTAGCTCAAATCCTCCAACCCTGGCAACATCCTTGCAAATCTTTTCTGAACGCTTTCAAGTTTCACAAATCTTTCCGATAGGAAGGAGACCAGAATTGCATGCAATATTCCAACAGTGGCCTAACCAATGTCCTGTACAGCCGTAATATGACCTCCCAACTTCTGAACTCAATACTCTGACCAATAAAGGAAAACATACCAAACGCTGCCTTCACTATCCTATCTACCAGTTAATCCACTTTCAAAGAGCGGTGAACCTGCACTCCAAGGACTGTTTCTTCAGCAGCACTCCCTAGGAACTAGGAGTTGCAGGTAGATAGAGTGAAGAAGACTTTTAGTATGCTTTCCTCTATTGCGGCATGGTGGCACAGTGGTTAGCACTGCTGCCTCACAGTGCCAGAGACCCGGGTTCGATTCCCGCCTCAGGCAACTGTCTGTGTGGAGTTTGCATGTTCTCCCCGTGTCTGCGTGGGTTTCTTCCGGGTGCTTTGGTTTCGTCTCACAGTCCAAAACTGTGCAGGTTAGGTGAATTGGCCATGCTAAATTGCCTGTAGTGTTAAGTGAAGGGGTAAATGTAGGGGAATGGGTCTGGGTGGGTTGCTCTTCGGAGGATCGGTGTGGACTTGTTGGGCTGTAAGTAATTTAATCTAATCATACAAATCCAATAAGGTGATTATCCTTTTCTTACTTCTCAGTTCCACCCAAATAACCTACCTGGATGTATTTCCAGGAATATCCTCCCTCAGTATAGCTGTAATGCTATCCCTTACCAAAAATGCCACCTCCCTCCTCTCTCGCCTCCTTTTCTGTCCTTTCTGTAGCATTTGTATCCTGGAACATTAAGCTGCCAGTCCTGTCCATCCCTGAGCCATGTTTCTGTAATTGATATGATATCCCAGTCCCATGTTCCTAACCCTGTCCTGAGTTTATCTGCCTTCCTTATAGGCCCCTTGCATTGAAATAAATGCAGTTTAATTTATCAGTCCTACGTTGTTCTCGGCTTTGTCCCTGCCTGCCCTGACTATTTGACTCACTTCTTCTTACTAGTTTAAATCCTCCTGAGCAGCTCTAGCAAATCTCCGTGCCAGTATATTAGTCCCCTTCCAATTTAGGTGCAATCCGTCCTCCTTGTACAGGTCACTTCTACTTCAAAAGAGTTTCCAGTGATCCAAAAATGTGAATCCTTCTCCCGTACATCCCAGCTGTTCAGCCACGCATTCATCTGTTCTATCCTCCTATTCTGCCCTCACTAGCTCATAGTACCTGGAGTAATCCAGATATTACTACTCTCTAGGACCTCCTTTTTAAATTCCTGCCTAACTCTCTGTAATCTGAGTAATCCAGATATTACTACTCTCTAGGACCTCCTTTTTAAATTCCTGCCTAACTCTCTAATCTCCCTTCAGAATCTCAACTCTTTCCCCTACCTATGTCGTTGGTTCCAATGTGTACAATGATCACCTGCTGGCCCCTTTCCCCTGAAAGCATTCTGCACCCTCTCTCAGACATCCTTGATCCTGGCACCAGGAAAGCAACACACCATTCTGATTTTTCACTGCTGGCCACAGAAATGTCTGTTTGTGCCTTGGATTAGAGAGTCCCCTAACCCAATCAATCTCTTGGAATTCGACATACCCCTCATTGCATTAGAGCCAGTCTCAATACCAGAAATTTGGCTGTTTGTGCTATGTTCCCCTGAGAATCCATCACCCCCTGCATTTTCCAAAACAGCATACTTGTTTGAAATGAGGATCGCCACAGAAAACTCCTGCACTACCTACCTCCTCTCTTACCTTTCCTAGATTTAACCCATCTGTATGACTATATTTGCGACTTTTCTCCCTTCCTATAACTGCCATCCATCACATCACCTTGATCTTGTAAATTCCTCATTGCCTCTAACTGTCTCTCCAACCAATCCATTCGACCTGAATGGGTTCGCAACCAATGGCATTTATTGCAGATATAATCCTCAGTAACACGTAAACTCTCCCTAAACTCCCACAGCTGACAAGAAGAGTATATCACTCATTTTTGCTTCTTTCAATTTACAGACCCAGAAAATAGCTCTGTCTTATTCCTCTACAAAACACTGCTTCAGGTTAAATTAATACATTCGGCTTATATTTTTGAAGTTTAATCAAAAGAAATATCGCAATACAACATATAATAAAGAACAAACCTACTCTACTCACTACTGCAGACTTACTGTAAGACCACACTTAAAATATTCACTTATCTGTTTCTGTGCTGTGGCCTCTCCCAAACAAGTTCCTCCAAGATTAGTTGTGAATTTCACTGTTTGTTAATTTTCGCAGACGCACTCTGATGCCCAGCAATACATGAATTCAAACAGCGAAAGCACTGCTGTATCAACTAGCAGTGTGGGTCACTCACCTCACTCACCTCACTCACCCTGAAGTTTATTCAGTCCAGTAGCTGTGTGACAATACTCTTTGCTTAACCATCTTTCCATGTGGAGTTGTTGTTCCAGTGAGAATTACAACATGGAAAAGTAAGACATTGATTCTTAGTATGTCCTGATCTAAAACCTATTTCGTGATTTCATCTCTTGCTAAGTTTTTAATTGTCTAATTTCCTGAATTGACAGCTGATCTCAATTACTGTGAATTAAATTGTATCCTTGGCATCTATCCTGTGTAATGGATGCAGGATATTGGATTTATTATTTGACATGCATATTGTGGTATACACTTACTAGTGCTTGCAATTTTCATCTTCAGTTGAATTTTAGAAATTATTTATAGGTCACAAGTCGCAATGAATCCTCTGTTTTAGGAGAAGCTTTGACTGGTTTCTTTCTCTTCCCCAGACACTATCAGTTTCAATGCTATTACGTTACTCTCATCATCAGATTTTTGTCTTTATTGGTAAGTTCACACCTTAAGATTTCTTCATTATTGAGAATTTCACATAATGTGAACAGGAACTGTAGCCTTTTTATTTAAATAATAATAGTTTGCTAAGTTTTTCTCCAAATGCTTACAAGGAAAAGACATAAATTCACCAAATAAACCCTGGTTTCCTTTCCTTGTTTACATGCATCAATTCCATGTTGTGCTATGAAATACTAATGCATGAGTGTTTAATGCCTGGTGAAATGGTTCACTTAAATTCAAGCAGGTGACCGTTTAAGATGAAATTACAGAAGCGCCATTAAAACAAAAAAGGAGAGAGAGTTATCCTTGCATCGTGCTGTCCAAAATCATCAGACTCATCAAAGGGCTTTACAACTAGCGAAGTACTTTTTGTATAATGTAGGAAGCATGCTCTTTCCAGGTAGCAAACTCTCGCAAACCACAGTGTAATAATGATCAGAGTTGTTTTGTGACGTTGATTTAGGAGTAAATATTGGCCAAGACATAGTCAATAAGGGAATCAAGGATTATGGGGAAAAGGCTGGAAAATTGAGTTAAGGATTGTCAGATTAGCCCATGCTCTCATTGAATGGTGAAGCAGACTTAATTGACTGAAAATCCTACTTCTGTTCCTCCATCTTGTTGTCTTATGGATAGCTCTCCTTCTCTCATTGAAAATAGCTCCATTTGATTTTTTTTAACAGCCACCCCAGCAGTAGATGGGGTCTTGGGTTTAATGGCTGAGTCTGAAATGTGGCATCACTGAAAATACAACACTCCCTGAGAACTGCACTTGAGTGTCAGCCTTTAGTTTTGCTCTTAAACCCTGAGTGGAATTTGAATCCGAATCTTGTGATTTTGGAAGTGAATGTAGAACATAGAGCATTACAGCACAGTACAGACCCTTCAGCCTTCAATGTTGTGCCGACCTGTGAAAATAATCTGATGCCCATCTAACCTACACTGTTCCATTATCATCCATATGTATATCTGATGCCCATTTATATACCCTTAACTTCGGCATGTCTACTACTGTTGCAGGTAGGCCCTTCCATTCCCCTACTACTCTCTAAGTGAAGAAACTATCCCTAATATCTGTCCTAAATCTATGTCCCCTCATGTTAGCCTTCCAACGAAAAAGGCTGTCACTGCCCACCCTATCTAACCTCTGATTATCTTATACGTCTCGATTTAAGTCACCTCACAACCTCCTTTTCTCCAATAAAAACAGCTTTTCTCAGCTTTTCCATGTAAGGTCTCCATTCCATACCAGGCAACATCCTAGTAAATCTCCTCTGAACCCTTTCCACAGCTTCCAATTCCTTCCTATAAGATGGTGACCAGAACTGCACGCAATAATCCAGGTGCAACCATACCAGTGTCTTGTACAGCTGAAGCATGACCATGTGGCTCCGAAACTCAATCCCTCTACCAATAAATGCCAACACACCATATGCCTTCTAAACAACCCTATCAATCTGGGCGGAGACTTTCAGAGATTTATACACCTGGATACAGATCTTTCTGTTCATCTACATTGCCAAAAGTTTTACCAGTGGCCCTCGTACTTTGCATTCCTGTTATTTCTTCCGAAGTGAGCTACCTCACACTTTCCCATCTAATCTTGTAGGCTGTATCTCCATATCCTCACTAGCATTGCCCTTTTCCAATGTGAATACTGACAAAAAGTATTAATTAAGCGCTTCCCCTATATCCTTAGATTCCACACACAACTTTCTATTCCTGATGGATATGCTGCGGTCTGAGCCAAGGCTGGAACATTTTAAATATTTCATTCATAAGATGTGGGCACACAGTAGGCCAGCAGTTATTGCCCATCTCTCGTTACGCTTGTGAAGGTGATGATGAGCTGCGTTCCTGAACCAATATCGTTCAGAGTAGGTGCTGTTAGGAAGTGGGTTTTAGAATTTTGACCCAGCCAACAGCGAAGGAATGATCATGTAACTCCCAAGTCAGATTTGTACAGGAATGTGCTGGTGGTAGTGTTAGTGTTCTCATGCATCTTTTTGCCTGTAAATTTAGATAGTGGAGGTTGCTGTTGATATGGAATGTATTGTTGAAGGCATCTTGATGAAATGTTGCAGTGCTGCTTACACATGGTACACCCTGCTGACTTTGTGTGTCATTGATGAAGGGAGATAGTTGTTGAAGGTGATAGGTGGAACAGATTGTTTTGTCCTGAATGGTGTTGAACTACTTGATGTTATTGGAACTGCACTCATCTAGAGAAGTGGAGAGTATTCCATGGCACCCTACCTTCTGCCTTGTAGATGAAAGCTAGGATAATTGAACGGCTAGTCCAATACAGTTTCTGGTTTGTGGAACCTCAAGGACATTGCCTTCCATATTCTGGGAAATAGTTGAATATGCCATTCACTTTCACCTCTAGCATCACACATTGATTCAAAGTGTGTCCCATGATTTTTGGCTTGGCATTTCAGCTTTTGTTCTTTTCAAAAAAATTCTAGAAAAAAAACGGAAAAGGAAATTGCATGCTAATCTTTAATGCAGTGTATATTTGCAACACTTGAGGTCCATTGCTGGTCTAATGTCACTGTGTCCCTCCAAAGGTTGGGAGGAGCACTTTCAGTTTGGGAAGTTCCTTTGGTCTTGTTCCAATTCTCTGCAACCTAGTAAATTGTTATACAGTTGACCTTGTATGCTGCTTGCTTCTAATCGTGACTGGCAACTCTGGGACCATTAGGTCACATCAGAAGTTTACTTGAATGATTATCATTGTCCTTCAATACAGTAAACCCAAAGCAAAATCTAGAAATAGGATGATGTTCAAGACAGGGCCTTGTAACCTAGAGTTCTTTTACTTTCATGGTATGTGGGCATCGCTGACTGGAATAGCATTTATTTCCCATGGCTAAGTTGTGGTGAACTGCCTTCTTGAACTTCAGTCGTCTGTTTGGTGTGGGTCGACCCACAATACTGCTGAGGGGAGAGTGCTACGATTTTGACCAGCAACATCTTTCCAAGTCAGAATGATTGGCTTGGGGGGACCTTGCACTGGTGGTGTTCCTATGTACCTGTTGCCCTTGTCCTACCAGATTGTATGTTTATGGATTTAGCCTCTGTTCAAATGCATCTATGTAAATTATGACTTTTTTGGTAAGAATGTTTCCTCTGAAATCCCCATTTAATTTCTCAGTGACTATTTTATATTAATACACTTCACTTGTGGAGAAGACCAAAACTTGAAACATTCTCTTTATGTCCACTCTAGCGAAGCCTTTCATATTCTAAAGCCCTCTGTTAGGCCATCCTTTATTAATAGCTATTATCTTGCACTTCTAGTATAATCGTTGTAAATGTTTTGCACCATCAAGAGCCCCTCCTAATACATTTTATAGTTTGGTGACTTCAATTGCATACAGAATTCTAAGTGGGGTCTAATCAAAATTAAATAAAAATTTAACTCTAGCTTTCTACTTCTCTATTTTTCCAGAAATAAAGCCAATCAGGTCAAGATTTTATTAATCTGCATCATTACTTTCTGCTTTCTGTTAAGTAATGCTATAATAACATTAGGAACCAGCCCAATTCTAAATAAGCACATCAGGGAGAAAAGAGTAGACGATTATGCTGATAGGATTCAACACGAGAGGTTCTACTGGAGCTATACAGCCAAATGGCCTTTCCTGTGCTTTTTTTACTGTAAGTCTGTGCAATAGTCGATAACCCATCTTATTACTAGTGATTATTCTGGCTGTACCACCTGTTCCAATACATTCCATGCTTTATTTGCCTTTAGGGTTCAGTAGTTCTAATCAAGTAAGAATAGGTCAAATAATATTGCAAAATGTTCTTCCCCACTTAAATTTTGAAACTATAGCAATAATATAATGGGTGTAATGTTGTGTCCATCCTAATTATAAAAAAAATGGCTTGTGCATTTGAAAAGGGGCTGCATAGTCTAATATAAGATCCAAAACATGGGCATGATACATTATCAATTAATGAACTTTTTTCTTTCAGTTGATTTGTTGCAGATGTTGGAGATGAATATGACGATTGCATTTCCTGCAGCTCCTTTACTTACTGTGATCCTAGCACTTGTTGGTAAGAATGTTTTGTGTTGAGTAGCATTTTTTTGAACTTGCTGTCTTTTTCTGAAATTAATATGGAAAATTAAACATTTAATAGGAGGAAATACTTGAGCATTCTGTATAAATTTCCATTGGTGACAGTTTATTCATCATCCCCTGAAATGAAGGCCAGTTAATTATTTTAATATGAGCCCTTATGATGAATCCCTCAGATATTTACCATCTTACTTTCAGATTAGATTAGATTACATTACAGTGTGGAAACAGGCCCTTCGGCCCAACAAGTCCACACTGACCCGCCGAAGCGCAACCCACCCATACCCCTACATTTACCCCTTACCTAACACTACGGGCAAATTAGCATGGCCAATTCACTTGACCTGCACATCTTTGGACTGTGGGAGGAAACCGGAGCACCCGGAGGAAACCCACGCAGACACGGGGAGAACGTGCAAACTCTACACAGTCAGTCGCCTGAGGCGGGAATTGAACCCGGGTCTCAGGCGCTGTGAGACAGCAATGCTAACCACAATGTTGACTAACCCTCCTAAGCACATGAAATATTATCTCTAAGTTTGAAATTACTACCAGACCTGAGTAAAATAACATGCTGTGATGCTGACTTGTACTGTGCATTGCACTGTGGCCATTACAGGACAATTGTACATCTGCAGTTCTGAAACTAGTATATATCTTAATAGCTACAATAAAAAAATGGAAAGTTCAAGAAGTTTGAAATAAAAACAGCGATTGATGGAAATATACAGCAAGTGTCTAAAACAAAGACAGGTTAACATTTTGTTTGAGACCCAAATCATGATGGGGGTGACACCTACTTAGAGGATAAATGTCCTAGTGGATAGCATAACTGGAATTTATATATCAGCCTATCAGTAATCCTTATAACTTGAGATACCAATGGAACTGAAGATATAATTAATTATTGCATTGGATAATTAATTTTCTTGTTAGTTGTTCGATATATGAACATACAAATTAGGAGCACGCGTGGGCAATTTGATACCTCAGGTCTATCCTATAACCTTTCACCCGCTTTGTTTTTAACCCAGATCCTATCTACCTCACCCTTAAAAAGTTAAAAGATTCTGCTACCACTACCCTTTGAGGAAGAAAGCTCTGTCAACTCATGACCCTCTAAAAGAAAAAAAATTCTCCTCATCGCTGTCTTAAATGGCCAACCACTTATTTTTAAACGGTAGCTGCTAGTTCTAGATATTCCCTTGAGAGGAAACATCCTCTTCATATTCATCCTATTAGGTAGCCCTAGGATCTTGCATGTTTCAATCAAGTTATCTCCTGCTCCTTTAAAATTCAGCGCTTACGAGCCAACCTGTCAAACCTTTCCATATTTTGTAATCTAGTCATTCCGGTCATGCAAAGTAAGCATGCAGTAGCAGCAGATAGTGAAGAAGGCAAATGGTATGTTGGCTTTGATAATGAGAGGATTAGAGTACAGGAACAGGGATGCCTTGCTGCAAATGTGTAGGGCCTTGGTGAGACCACACCTGGAGTATTGCGCGTAGTTTTGGTCTCCTTATCAGAGGAAGAATATTGTGTCTATGGAAGGGAGTGCGAAAAGGTTTACCATATTGCTTCCTGGGATGGCAAGAATGATGTATGAAGGGACGTTAGTTTGTCTGTTCACTGGAGTTTAGAAGAGTGAGGGAAATCTATAAAATTCTAACAGGACTAGACCGTCCAAGTGCAGGACATAAGTTTCCGATGACTGGGGAGTCCAACCAGCAGTTGCAATCTAAGGGTATTGGATTTTTTTCAAAGAGATTAAGACTGCCTTACTCAACAACTGTCATCATCCTATGCTAGCATTTATTTAATAAAAAAGAGAAAGTACTTATTCCATTAGTCATGCACCACATTCAAATCCACTCAAGTATCATTCCAGAAAGCATCAAATCAGAGCTTTTGGATATCTGTAACGAAGTAGTAAACATACTTGTGTGCAATAAATCCAAAAACCATTCAACCAAGAATTGTCTGCATTCAGTCCAATCTGCCATTAAGCTCATGTTCAGGAGCTGGTGGAATTGTTGTGAGCCTATAGTTTCCCTGTCATTTTCCTATCTTCACATAGTAGCTATTGCATGTAGTGCATGCATGAAAGTAATCAATTGGCATTGGAGTGAAGATCTTCCGGCATGGATCTCAACATTGCTTACCTGATCAATTCCGCAAAGAAGTGTTACGGATTAATAGATACTTTGTCTTCAGAGGTTGAATGACTCTTAACTGGTCTCAACGCATCGACTAAAAGTTCAGTTGTAGTGCAAATAGAAGACTGCATTTATTTCTGCATCTACAATGTGTTTTTATTCTTCATCCGGCCAACTTGATGCAAATGGCAAGTTTGTGCTTCAAAAGATGAGCATCTAATAGAAGCTGCAAACCCACCTTGAGATTCTAATACGATTATCCCATCAATGTTGACATCAGTGCAAGATTGCTTCCCATCAAGTTTAGATGGCACCCTTTTAGCCTTCCTTAAAATGGATTTATGGGGGACACTTTGGCTGAGCAGTAATGTAAGTGAGCAGGATTTTCCCTTGGTAACAGAGCACACTGTTAGCATTCACAAGAATGGCTTTTTTTTTTCCCCCCAGTTATGCTGGGCTGATAGGAGCAAGGAAATGTATTGCAATGTTTACAATAATTAGAAAAGAAAGAATAATTGCATACAACAAAAAATATATTGCATCCTTGGGATGATTCAAACGTTTAACATCTAATGAATGAACTTGAATGTAATAATTGTGTAAGCTTGTATGATTTAATCCCAAACAGCATATATTTAAAAGACAATTATTTTTAATATAAGGTCATTGTGTGGCTTTATCCTGAATTATTCATTTTAGATTTACTAGTTTAATCCTTCCCAAATTTCCAGATATCTACAAAATATGCCTAAATAATTCCAAAAGATTGCAACTATAAAAGAATATGCTCCTTTTGTTGCAAAGTAACTAGGTTTGCTTTGGAAATTATTTCTACAATTCATCATTGGCAGTGGAATTTGGGATTGCTTCTTCTTTTCTATTCTTCCTTTGTTTATTTTGATCACTTATTATCTCCATCCTTGTTCCTTCCTCATTTTGTTTGCTGATCATTTCGTTATGTTAGTTTACTGTTGCCAGTTTTGTTTAATTTTGCTACTTCTGTTGAAGACTTTATGCTAAGAAAATTTTGCAGAATTGGTTATTGATGTCTTGAACCACACCCCAGTGTTTTTAGTTACCAGTCATTTGCTTAATAATTGTATTAAAAGGTAAGCTGTTTTATTGTCACCTAAAAATGTTGTGTCTTTTTGAAATGTTCTAAAATGGGAGATTTCACAACACCATGCCATTTGTGGAAATGTACAGAATTTGACAAAATAACTAATTTGTGAAAAGCAAGCTAAATTAAATTCACATTGTTTTTGGGAAATGGATGCACAGCAGGGGTGAGTTTTCTGTGCTTGTCACACCGCAGCCAGACAACTGTTCTGCTGGTCAAGGGGAAAATAAGGCATACATACAATAATAACAGTTTGGACCTGAGATTTCTTTTGAGTTGCACTGGAAAGTATAAAAGAGATTTATTTTTCATTCAATGCACTCTTGTCCATAACTTACTGACTGACTTGTGTTTGCTTTTAAATCTCTGATTGCGATGTTTGCCAGTATTGTTTTGGAATTGTAATATTTACAAAGGATGGTTCTTTTAATTTTAATATAGAATGTCAGTCATTTTAAATGAGCAGCCTTGTCTGAGATGCATTTTCCCTGATATTTGTTAAAATTTCTTCCTCCAGGGATGGAAGCCATAATGTCTGAATTCTTCAATGACACAACGACGGCATTTTATATTATTCTAATAGTTTGGCTTGCAGACCAGTACGATGCAATTTGTTGCCATACTAACACCAGCAAACGGCACTGGCTTAGGTGGGTGTTTAATCAATATCCATGCCTGAACTTACTATGACTTCAAACATTTTTAATATTAGTTTTTATCTGTTATTATTTGTTTGGTTAGACTCACTCTATTAAAGGAGGAGAGAGAGAAAGGGTGGAAACGGTGCAAAGTTTTCTATCAATGATAGCATGCTTGAGGGCATGGCCCTCCTATTTAAGGTTGCTTGTTTTTACAACAGACCCACAGGCAAAAGTTCAGCACATTTTACATGGTAGTTTTTGAACTTGTATATGGACCTTCCACTAAACAATATTGTAATGGTATAGATAAATGTTGTTAGCTATTAAAAGAAAAATGCAAAATCTGATGGATGGCTTGACAGGCTTTTGGAGTCTAGAATGTTAGCAAGAAAATCAATACACCAAAACCACTAGGTTGCCATTTGTTTCAGCATTCCTAAATAAACTGTACTGAAAGCAGAGAAAAGCATCAGCAATGTGAAGAAAAATGTGCAGTAAGGTCCATTTTGAATTGTTCTTCAAAACAAACACAAAATGTATCAATTAAGTCTGTACAATTCAGTCATTCCATTTGCCTTTACAATTGCTGTTTATGCCATCCTGATTGAAGTTTTAGGAACTTATAAATTCTCTCCCAGTTCTGGTTCACTTTTTCTCCTGATTGTCCTTATTGGAGTATGAATGCAAGAAAGCTGGTCTCTAAACCTTGCCTGAATACCTATTATTGGTGTATATGTTTGACTGCCAGTTAGAGTACTTCACTCTGGTGGACATGCACAAAGTCTCTGTGCAGTGATGTGAAACAGGGACTATGGCTGACTATTTCTTCCATAATCAAACGGCACCAAGACCAATTGTTAGACCCTCCACTATCAGCTCTGCCAAATCCCACCATTGGTGTGATCAGAACAAACCCTGACAACTCTGAAGTGATACATTTCGTTTGGGGTCCCAGGTCCTAGTTATCTGTTGTTTAGATGATCATAAGCTGGACCAATGTACAAAATAATGTTTTAGGGCTGGAAAAACTGAGGTTTTTTTCATCTGCAGTCTCTGGATTTTGTGTGTATATTGTTGAAGTATGTATCTTAACAAATTTATTTGATGAGTTAATGTATGTCCTTCAACCAAAATTTTATGAATAAACATTTTTTTTGCAGATTCTTTTACTTGTATCACTTTGCCTTTTATGCCTACCATTATCGCTTCAATGGGCAGTACAGTAGTTTGGCTTTGGTGACGTCATGGCTCTTTATTCAGGTATGTTCTTGGAGTTCTTCATTTTTATTCCAAATTTCTCCCTATCACTCTTGAATGTATTGATACTTGCATTGTACTGAGACGTAAAATCTCCGAAGAAAAAATGATTTCTCCGTGGCTAACTAAAGAAGTTGAGGATAGTATCAGATTTAAGTAAGAAGATTAAAATGTTGCTTGATGACTGGGAGATTTTTAGAAAACAGTGAAGGATAGGAAATTGACGTGAGAAAATAAAAATTATAGTAAACTAGCAAGAAACCTAAAAATGGGAGGGAGAAAGATCTTCTACAACTATATAAAAAGATACTAGCAAGTAAATATTGATCCCTTAAAGACTGATACATGAGAAATTACAATGGGGTGTAAGGAGATGACAGCCATTAAACAAATATTTTGGAGATTATTTTCTCAGTGGTAAGCACATAAATCATCCCAGAAAAAGATAGGGAACAATGATCTAATGTGTGAGGAAATTAATATTCATAAATTAAAAGGTACTCATGAATTTAGTGGTTCTAAAATTGAGCAAATCCCTAGACTTGAGGCCTACATCCCAGGCTTCTTTTCACATTCCAATGTTCCCTGATTCTGGCATGGCCTTAGTGTTTTGAAAGGTAACCTTCTTATATTTGCTAAGAGAAGGCAGGTACTAGAAACCAGTTAAACTGACATCAATCATCAGGTTACTAAATAATTGATCACTTGAAAAATTATAGGAGTAGGCAGTGTTTTTTTCATGGTTTTTATGAAAGAGAAATCATATTCGAAAAATCGTATGTTTTAATTAACAGTATAGGCAAAGAGGAAGCAATGGATGTGGTTTTATTTGGATTTTTAAAAAGCATTTCTTATGCTCCAGGTAAAGTTAATGCACAAGAGCTGATGGAGTTGGGATAATATACTAATAAGGACACAAGATGATTAAAGAACAGAAAACAGATGAAAAATGTCTTTGATCTTGGAGTTTTGATTCTCTAGGTACAATTTGGACCAGCTGTTAGAGCCGTTCCATTCACCTGTATGATGGTGGCAATGCATTGGAAGAGGATTGTGTGGGTTAACTATGTTAAAAGCTGCAGACAGTTGGAGAAGAATGAGGAGGAATAATTTCCCTTTTTCTTGGTCACTTAAGATGCCACTTGTGACTTTGGGCACTGGTACATGTTCACAGACTTTCAAGGAGAATGTTTTTGGGTTATTTGGAGATGGGCTAAGATTTTACAAGGACGTTCACATCAATAGTTGTATTTTTGAGGCTTCTTAATAGCAAAGTTAAAAGAAATGGAAGAACTGTTTAAAAATATTAAGATGGGACTAGGAGAAGTTGAGTAGCAGCATAGTTGGAATAGAATAAAGAGAGCAGAAGCACATCTTGTGTACAAGCTGAGCTCAAAGTGCAGAACGAGACATAGGAATGAGATTAGAGAAAGGTGTAGGTTTAGGGTTATCTTAGCAGATATCCTCAAAGGATGTTTTGCCTGGTGGGCTAGTTGAAAACCTGAACACAGCTGATCAGGCGGTCTTGATCTCAGTCCATAATTTCTTTGCATTTATTTTTGGAGATGAGGGTAAAGGAAGTTGAAGAACACATTTCAGTGAAGTTATCTTTGTATTTGAGAATTATCTATTAATGAGCAATTCTAGCAGAGCAGAGCAGGACTTGATAATGATTTCATGCTTGGCAAGGCATGTTTGTCTTCCAGTGAGTAGTTTGGGAGATTCTTTTGTGCTAAGATTTTTGAGATTAGCTGGAATAGATTGAAGATTGAATAGCTGTCAGTTTTCTCCTGACTTGAGTTTAGAACATTTGTCACTTTTTTTCTCAGATACCAGCATTTGTGTGACACTGTCTACTTTCTGTCCCCATCCTTGCTTTTGAAAAAAGACGACTGAGTAAATATTGAATGCTTAAAGAAATTAAAACTGCAAGTATGAAAAAGTTCAGACAATATCTGAAAAGAGAAAGGACATGAGAATTTGGAGCAGAAGTAGGCAGACTATTTGGCCTTTTGAGTTTGCTCCACCATTCAATAAGTTCATGGCTGATTTGTTCAGAATTCCACATTCGTGTTTATCCTCAGTAACCTTTTATTCCCTTACCTAATGTGAATCTACCTGCTTCTACCTTCATGATATTAAATTGCACTGCCTCCATCACTTTATGAAGCAGAGTTCCAAATCACACAACCCTCAAGAGAAAAGGGTTTCTTTCACCTCTGCCCCAAAAGGGGGCAGCTGATTTCAAAACGTTGGTCCCTAGTTCTGAGTTCACCCACAAAAGTAAACAATCATCCCACATCTGCTTTGTCAAGACCATTCAGGATCTTATCATGTTCAACCAAATCACCCCTCTTGAATTCTAGTGGAAACAAGCCCAGCCTGTCCATTCTTTCCTTATAAGACAACTCATTCCAGGAACAATCTAATAAACTTCCTTTGAACTGCCTCCAATGCATTTGCATCCTTCTTTAACTGAGACGACCAAACGGGAAATATTCAAGATGTGGTCTCACCAATTCTGTGTGTAACTAAAGCAACATAATGTCCTTATTTTTATGTTCTATTCCTTTCATAATAAAGAAAATAGGAATATACAGCACTTCCAGCCTGCTGCTCCATTCAATATGATCATGGTTGATCATCCAATTCAGTATCATGTTCCCCCTGCCCTTTGGGCCCTTTAGCCCTATCTGTCTCCACCTTGAAATTTTTCAATATTTTGGCCTCAAATACTTTTTTTGACAAAGGATTCTACTCTCTGGATGAAGACATTTTACTTCTTCAGGCCTAAGCAGTCTGCCCCATATACTTAGACCAAGCTGTGACCCCTGGTTCTGGCCTCACCAGTCATCGTAAAACATCCTTTCTGTATTTATCTTGTCTGGTCGCGTTAAGATAGTATAATAGGACCTCAATGAGGTCCCTCCTCATTGTTCTAAACTCCAGTGAAAATTGTCCAAATTGATACTTGGCGTCAGTCGTGCCATCCCAGAGCAATACCTCCAAAGCCAGCACATCCATTCTTCACTATTGAGAGCAAAACTATACACAGTACTCTAGGTGTGGCCTCATCAAGGCCTGTACGAGTACAACAATTTATGCCTGCTCTTGTACTATTATCCTCTCACTGTGAAAACCAGCATATGTTTCCTGCTTCACTACTTGCTGTATCTGCATGCTTACCTCCAGAAATTGATGCACAAGGACACCCAGGTTTTGATACACCACCTCCTTTCACAATCTTGCCATTCAATCAATAATCCACCTTCCTGTTTTTGCTATCAAAGTGGAACTTTGCATTTATACTTCCATCAGCTGTGCATTTGCCCACTCACTCGACTTGTCCATATCACACTGAAGCATCTCTGTAACCTTCTCCCAGTTCAGCCTCCCAACCATGTTTGTGTCATATGCAAAATACACTTTATTACATATTACATTTAGTTCACTCACTGAAATTATTAATGTTGTGCAAAGCTGGGACCCAAGCACTGATCTGTGCAGTACCTCACTAGTCACTGGCTGCCACTCAGCAACCCGTTTGTTCCTGCTCTTTGTTTCTTGTCTGTCAGCCATTTCTTTGTCCATGTCCATTCACTACCCCCAATCTCACATGCTTTAATTTTACATGATAATGTATATAGAACCTTGTCGAAAGCCTAATAAAAATCAAAGTAAACCACATACACTGGTGCCCTCTTACCAACTCTACTAGTTAACATCCTCGCAAAATTCAATCAATTTATCAAGCATGGTTTCCCTTTCATAAATTCATGGAGTGGCACGGTGGCTCAGTGGTTAGCACTGTTGTCTCACAGCGCCAGAGACCCGGGTTTGATTCCAACCTCGGGCAACTGTCTGTGTGGAGTTTGCACATTCTCCCCGTGTTTGCGTGGCTTTCCTCCAGGTGCTCCAGTTTCCTCCCATAATCCACAGATGTACAGGTTAGGTGAATTGGCCATGCTAAATTGCCCATAGTGTTCAGGGATGTGTAAGTTAGATGCATTAGCCAGGTAGATGTAGAGTAATTGGGTTTGGGTGGCTTACTCTTTGGAAGGTCAGTGTGGACTTGATGAGCCAAAGCATCTGTGTTCACACCGTATGGATTCTAAGCTGACTGTTGAATCCTGTCACTGTTTTCCAAGTGGCCTGATATTAAATCTATCATCATGGACTGCAGCGTTTTCTCTACTACTGATGTCAGGCTAATTGATGTGTAATTTTCAGTTTTCTCTCTACCTACTTTTTTTAAATAGTGGAGTCACTTTAGCCACCCTCCTATCCATAGTTTGAAAGATGGCCATCAATGCATCCATTATGTCTAGGGCTACTCCTTGAGAACTCTGGGATTTAGATTATCAGGCCCTGGAAAGGAGTTGGCTTTTGATTCCCAACAATTTTCCCAGTGCCATTTCCCTATTAACATTAATTTCCTTTAGTCCCTCTATCTCTCTAGACCACGTGTTCCTCAACATTTTTGGGATGTTGTTTGTGTCCTCCTTTGTGTCAAGTTAAACTATGAATTTATTTTGTCTACCATCTGTTTTCCAATAAACTTTGCTGTTTCTGATTGTAACAGATCTACAATTGTCTTCGCATATCTTTTTCTCTTCACATAACTGTAGAAGGTTCTGCTGCCAGTTTGCATGTTTCCCCACAGACATGCTCTCGTACATTATCTTTCCCCTCTTACTCAATCCCTTTGTCCTCCTTTGCTGAAATCTAAACTGCTGCCAGTCATCAGGCCTGCTGCTGTCTTTGGCCAATTTGTCTGCCCCTTTTATTTTATCTAATACTATTCCTAATTTCCCTTGTTAGCTGTGGTTGGGCTATCTTTTTTATTTTGCTTTTGTGTCACATAGGAATGAACAGTTGTTCCATGCACTGTTTAAATGTTTGCCATTTTCTGTCCTCTGTCCTTACCTTTCTGTAACCCTCCCCAATTTAGCTTAGCTAGCTTTTACCTCAAACCATGATAGTTTCCTGTATTTAGATTCAGGATTCAAGTCTCAGAATCAAATATGTTACACTCCATCTTAATGGAGAAATCTATCACATTACAGTCACTCTTGTCAATTATTATTTTCTTATTGCCGTACCCTGTTCAGGTTGGCCTGTCCTCTAGCTGGTTCCTCATTGTATTGATCCAAATAACCAGCTCACACACTCCAAGAATTCCTCCTCCATTGTGTTGTTAGTGATTTGATTTAACCAGTCTAAATGCAAATTGAATTCTATTCATCCTATTTGCATTCCCGATTACGTCTTGGGCTTGATGGCTAACCTTTTGTGACTTGAGTACTTGTCCATCTGGATCCCACTGCACTTTGGAATTCCACTCAGTCTCCATTTAAGTGATCCCTTGCATTTTATTCTACCTGCCAAAATGAACAGCTTCACATTTTACCACATTATATTCCATCTGCCAGAATTTTGCTAACCAATTTAACCTATCTACATCAGTTTGCGTCCCTATTATATATTCTTCACAGCTTACTTTCCTGCCTACCTTTTATATCATCTTCAAATTTAAACCACTGTGTCCTCAATCCCTTCATCTGTGTAATTTATAAAATTTTTAGAAGTTGAGAACTCAGCATAGACCTCTACCAGACCCCACTTGTTGCATCCTTCAATCTTTTAAAAGACCCATTATTGCATACGCTGTTTTCGGCAAACGAGCCAATTTCATATCCATGTTAGTATTTTATGCTTTACATCTTGAGCTTACACTGTGCACAATAACGTTTTATATGGAACCTTGTCAAAAGACTTCTAGAAATCCAAATAAAGTGCATTAAGAATATTAAGATATTGATGTTTATTCACAGTACATTATTCCTTCAAAGAATTGCAATAAATTGAATGAACAGAATTTCTATTTTATGAAACCGGTCTGATTCCTCCTCATTACTTTGACATTTTCAGCATGTCCAGTTGTAACCTCCTTACTGATCAATTCTGGCACTTTCTCTCTAACAGATATCCATATTATCTGGCCTGTAGTCTCCTGTTTTCTGTCTCCATTCTTTGTGGAATAAAGGGACTTACATTGCTATTTCTAGACGAGTGTTACCTTTCTGAAATTTAATGAATTTTGGAAAATTCACGCTGACATACCTTCTACCCGATTAGCAACCTCTTAAGTTCCTATGTTGAGGTCCATTGGGACCCAGTGAATTTTTAAACTTCAAGTCCATCAACTTGCACAATACCACTTCCCTAGTGGTTATAATCTTCTTTCAACGTCATGACTTATGGTGTTACTGGGATTTTTTTTGTCCTCTCAAGTGACAATAGAAACAAAATACTTATTCTTTACATCCACAGTTTGTTTATTATCCATTATTAACTCCCTATTCTCATCCTTTAAAAGATGAACGTTCATTGTACTAATTTGATTTTTTAGATGTCTGTAGGAACTCATACTACCTGTTCTTAAAGCTGCAGCTAACTTTCTGACGTGCTGTAGTTTACTTATTCTAATTAACCTTTTAATCATTATCTGCCACTCCTTGTACTCTGGCCAGTCATTTGACCATATATTCACCTTTGCGTAATTATATGATTTTTCCTCAAGTTTGATGCTCTCTTTAACTTCTTTAGTTAAACACTGATGTGGGTGCCCCTTGGAATTGTTCATTGCTGTAGGAATGTCCTTGTCCTGAATATTCTGAAATAGTCCTTTTAAATGTCTACTGCTTCTCTACTGATCTATCTCTTATCTTAATATTCTAGTATATTTCACCTGAATTAGTTTTCATGTTGTTGTAAAAAATTCTCAAGGTCAGGTTCGTAGGAGAGTAGTCTGACACAGAACAAACGACCAAGAGGCGAGTCTGCTAGAATATGAGCATTTTATTCCCCGCAGCGTCGCCACAACCAGGTCTCATACTTACAACGGGTCTGGCTTATACTCACTCTACATGTTACCGGAACTGGGAGCCGTCAGTTCTCGTAGAGCGGTTGCCAACAACCCACGCTCGGCGGTTAGACGTAACCCCGGAGCAGACTCACCGAACTGGAGACTTTTCCAGCTGATATACTCTTTTCCAGATATAAACATTCATGTGAACAGCAGAGCAAGGCTAAAAAACACATTCCATTCTGGTTACATACAGATAAGAAGATTCACACGGGGAGGTGTGTAATAAGATTCACACTGGACTAAGCAACACCTCCATTCCGGTTAGATTCACACATGTATTGGGACACAATTTTAACCCTTTCACCACACATGTCCACATCATTGCCCTTTATAAAGTTTAAATGCTAGTCTTAGATTCATTCTTCTCCCTTTCAAAGTGGATGTAAAATTCAATCATATTGTTGTGGTTCCATTCGCCGAGCTGGGAGTTTGTGTTGCAGATGTTTCGTCCCCTGTCTAGGTGACATCCTCAGTGCTTGGGAACCTCCTGTGAAGCGCTTCTGTGATGTTTCCTCTGGCATTTATAGTGATTTGTACCTGCCGCTTCCGGTTGTCAGTTCCGGCTGTCCACTGCAGTGGCCGGTATATTGGGTCCAGGTCGATGTGCTTATTGATTGAATCTGTGGATGCCGGAGGTAACATCACAGAAGCGCTTCACAGGAGGCTCCCAAGCACTGAGGATGTCACCTAGACAGGAGACGAAACATCTGCAACACAAACTCCCAGCTTGGCAAACAGAACCACAACAACGAGCACCCGAGCTACAAATCTTCTCCCAAACTTTGAATTCAATCATATTATAATCACTGCTGCCTAGAGTTGTTTTTACTCCGAGTTCATTCATTAATCCTGTTGCATTACACAATACCAAGTCTAATATTGCCTAGTCTGTGGTCGCTTCCAGAATGCGCTGCTCTAAGAAACTGTCTCTGAATGTGAACTGTGTCAGGACTGGATAAGTGAGCTCTCTTACTCGTGCCACATGACAAGGGAGATCAACAGGGCGAAGTCAAGAGTCAACTATGCTGAGTCCTATAACAAGTAGGTAGCTAATGGCCTTTGAAAAGAACATCCAAATGTCAGGTGCAGTTACATGCAGAAGCCTAAATAGCTGATAAATTACAATTTTATGTTAAGCAAAGGACAATCACTTGTTAAGGGCAGGATATTAATTGCTGACTACTGTAGTTCACTTGCATTGTGTTGTATTTGTTCCCAGGTTCTGTTGTGTGTATACAAAGAGAGACCTGGTGTAAAATTTGAGTTGTTTACAACATCTCATTAATTTGATATATTTTCTCCTCGCAGCATTCAATGATCTACTTCTTCCATCACTATGAGCTGCCTGCCATCCTTCAGCAAATTCGCATTCAGGAAATGTTGCTGCAGAATCAACAGGCTGGCCAGGCTAACCAGACAACACTCCAGGACAACCTCAACAATAACACTGCACTAGATAGCACACAGCCAAGCCCCACTGACCCAGGCAACCATCTTACAGCAGGTACTGATGCACCCCAACTTACTGGTACTCCCAGCTTGGCTGACAGCATTCAGCCTATCCGTATGCAGAATCCAGGCTCTGAGGTTACACCGTTAAGTGGTGATCTGAATTGGGTGGCAGAAACTGCTGCTATCATATCAGAAGGTATTGCAGCTCCAGAACGGAATACACCCACCGAGAGCTCCAGCAACATGATTCAGCCATTAAGCAATGACAGCTCAAATACTGAGGATCTATTAAATGATTCTAATGCCCTTGACCATATACAACCTGGTGCAAGTTCTGAAGAAAACAAAAAAGTAGTATCTTCACAAAGTGTTGATCTTCAAACAGAAATAGACCATAACATGTTAAATTATTGTACAACTGAGAATGAAGAGGTGGCTCTTAGTAAAACTGACTATGAGGACATGTCTCCCACACAAGATAGTGAGACCTATGGGCTTTTGCCGGTGCATGGTAATGACACTAGCTTTGAGCAATCACAGATGGACCACGGAAGCCAGTCTAGTGTTTCAAACAGTTCTGTAACAGAGACAAATGGTCACAGCATTTCAAGAACCTCGTGACTCTTATTTTCTGTTCTGTATGGAAATTTGTTATTGGAAGATCTTTTTGCAAAGTTCACAGCAAGTGTATGGTAGAGTGTGTATGGGGGAATTACTATTACATCGTGTTTTCATCTGTAAAACCAAAATATTCCAGCGCTTTCAGTTGGTTCCGGGAAATGGAGTGTTGAGGGCAGAAACAGTATGCTGTTCAGTGAGCATTAATGGTAAGAGCTCAGTTGGAACAATTAACTCCTGCATTCAGTCACGGAATCCATATTCTTTAGCACAGCTTTGTGTTACTGTGATATTTGAGCTAAAGTACTGAGGAACACTAACAGTCTATAAAATGAGGAAGACTGCCCCTTGAAAAAGAGAGCAGCTGATTCAACAGCTGGATAGTAAAAAGGCAAGTGTCTGAATGGCAGTAGAAGATGGCTTGTTCCTTTGAACTCGCAGTATACATGTAAGTTGATTCCACGGTGCAATAAGTTGATGTGTATTGACTGTATTCTGCAAGGTCTCGTTACCTGAAAGACTCTTAGAAGTCTTATTTCTTGAACTGGTGCCTAAATATAGAAGAGATTTGAAAGGTAGTAGTGTCAGAAATTCCCTGTAACTTCTAATAAACTTTGAATCTAACTAATTTGGATCTGATTCTGATAGACTTTTCTGTTGATGGTATTGTATTTAAATGTAATGTGAGAGCTTCTGTCTTTGTATATATTAAAATAAATGAGATCTAAACATGCTTGTGAATTACTTTAAAATGTATGAGCCATCTGTCATGAATCACATCCCTAAAGAAAAAATATTCTGTGGCTTTAGCAAAAAACTGTAATTTTTTTTCCAGGTATTGAAATTGGACTTTTGGATTCAGCAAGATTAAAGGGCACTGTGTCTCTGCTTGGGATCAATACGTATTCCAACCTTGCTCGAAACTTGAGAATACCCCAATTGCACTAACATGAAATGTCATTCTGCAGCTCTTCTGTTAACTCAACCCATTGAGACATTGAATTGCTTAGCTGTGCCAACCCGAAAATGTTATGTCTTCAGTCTACATTTGAGTCAGCTGATCTGAGCTGGGGAAAAATAATAATGTTGCATGTAGCCTCTAGTAATTGGACAAGGAGGGCAAACTCCCAGGTTAGCATAAAAATGATCCCTCACCTGGACCACACTCTAAAGAATGAGCTTTTGTTGAGGAATTGGAGCTCTTCCAGTGCTGTGGTCTGGCAGGTGGCTGTCTTAAATAATGAGCAGTGTTTAGATTAGAGTGGTGTCGGAAAAGCACAGCAGTTCAGGCAGCATCAGAGGAGCAGTAAAATCGACGTTTCAGGCAAAAGCCCTTCATCAGGAATGATGAACAAATAACAAGCAGACAGCTGAAGTAAAACTTTATTTTTTCTTGTTAACATGTGCCATCTCTGAACTGTCAAGTTGTTTGGATTTCTAATAATACTATTACAACTTATTTCTCCAAAGCCAAATGATAGATGCTTTTATGCAGTATGACCAATTCATTTGTCGTGATATATTCTAATTTCTGAAATTGTCAACCAAATTACAGTGCCAAAAAAAGCAATTTACCCCGTGGTACTCATGTAAGGGGCAATGTGTGCTAATCCTCTGTTTTTCTACCTTTCCCATATTCTGCATATTCCTTTTTAAATACTTAACTGATTTCATAATTAAAGTAACTTTGCCATCTTCTTACCTTTGTTAATAAAACCACCCAGATCCAATAAATTACATGAACAATTGAGGGTTTTTGTATTCTGTGCACTGATTACATTTCCACAGGAAGGTTGTAGAAACCTCTACCTTAATAGGAATTTGGTGGAATGAGTATTGCTGACAAAAGACTCTTTTTGACAAAGTTTTCATCAGAGTACGGTATTAATGAAAATAAAAATATAGCAACATTTTATATTGGTTCGCAAGTGGACTCTTGAAGTATGGTCATGGAAAGTGTTAGATGATGGCTGACCGTTAACTCTTAAACCTTGTTTAATTTAAACCAGGTAGCTAACCAATCGGTCAACCTGCATAGTATAAAGTTAAATACATCTCAGCAGTTAACTGTCGGTCATTGTTAATTGGTGCATTTTCCATGGGAAATCCTCAACCACCAACGGCAAGAAGTAGGCCATTCAGCCAATACAGTCTGCTCTGCGAAGTTGCTGTTAAGTGTCATTCTCTATATTTCTTGAAGCTCTCTTCCACTACAACTGTGATACTGCATGGAAACTGACCCTTTGGTCCAAATAGTACATGCCGACCATGTTCCCAAATTAAACTTGTCCCACCTGCCTGTGCTTGGCGCATTTCCCTCCAAACCTCTCCTATACATGGACATATCCAAATGTCTTTTAAATGTAATTGTACTTGCATCCACCACTTTCTCTGGCAGAGTTAAAAATCACACAACACTAGGTTATAGTCCAACAGGTTTATTTGGAAGTACTAACTTTTGGAGTGCTGCTGTTTCATCAGGTGGTTGTGGACTATAAGATTGTATGACATAGAATTTATAGCAGAAGTTTACAGTGTAATGTAACTGAAATTATATATCGAAAAAGACCTGGATTGTTTAAGTCTCTCATCATTTAGAATGAACGTGTTGGTTTCAGTTCTTTCATATGTAAATTGCAGAATTGTTTTAAGTGAACTTTAACAATTGGTGTCACGTCGGCCCAGATAATGCATTTAAGGTGTGAAGTGCCCTGTGTGAGACTGTCTGTGCCACAATGTTCAGATCATTCTAATCTAAAAAATGGATTTACGGAATCTTACATGGATTCATGCGGTTTTTGAGCAAAATCAAATGTAATTCTGTAAGTACAAATTCACGCCACAAACTGGTGTGTGTTGGAGGAAGGGTTTGGTTATGCGTGTCTGTGAGAGTGTGTGCACATGTGAGTGTAAAGGGGTATAAGTCTGCGAGTGTGGAAATTTATGTGTGAGCGTATGGGAGAGAATCTGAGAGAGAGTATGGGTCTGTAGGAGTGTGTGTACTGTAGTGGGGTGAAAGTGAGGTCTGCAGATGCTGGAGATCAGAGCTGGAAATGTGTTGCTGGAAAAGCGCAGCAGGTCAGGAGAATCGACGTTTCGGGCATAAGCCTGAAGTCCGGCTTATGCCCGAAACGTCGATTCTCCTGTTCCCTGGATACTGTAGTGGGGTCACCTGTAGTGTGACATGAAATCAAGATCCCGGTTAAGGCCATCCCCATGGGTACCAAACTTGGCTATCAACCTCTGCTCAGCCATTTTGTTATCTGTCCCAAAGTCCACCTTGGAGGACGGTCACCTGAATGTCTGAGGTAGAAAGTCTCAGACTGCTGAAGTGTTCTCTGACTGGGAGGGAACACTTCTGTCGATTGAGTGTTGTGTGTTGTCCATTCATCTGTTGCCGTAGCCTCTGCTTAGTCTCGCCAATGTACCATGCCCCAGGGCATCCTTGCCTGCAGCGTATGAGATAGACAATGTTGTCTGAATCGCATGAGTACCTGCCATGTACACAGTGGGAGGCATCCCCACACGTAATGGTAGTATCCATGTTCACACTGATACATCTTGCGCCTACCATGACAGGATTGTATGGTGTTGTCCTGAAGGCCACGCTGTTTGCTGGAAACTAGGATCTGTTTGAGGCTTGGTGGTTAATGGCGAGAAGTGGAGGCGTGGGGAATGTTTTGGCGAGGTGCTCATTCTTATTGATGATGTGTTGCAGGCTGCAAAGAACATGGTGTAGTATTTTGACTCCTGGGGAAGTACTGGACAATGAAGGGTATCCTGTCGGTTGCAGCTCATGTCTGTCTCCTGAGGAGGTCATTACAGTTTCTTGCTGTGGCAGGTTGGAACTGGCGATCGATGAGTTGAGCATCGTACCCCATTCTTATGAGGGCATCCTTCAGTATTTCCAGGTGCCTGTCATGCTCCTCCTCATCTGTATATGTGTAGGGCTTGTCCATAGGAATGGCTGTTTTAATATGTTTCAGATGGAAGCTGGAGAAGTGTAGCATTGTGAGGTTATCCATGGGTTTGCGGTAGAGTGAGGTGCATGTGTCCAAGAATGAGACAGATAGTAGAGAGTAGTCCATGATGAGTTTGATGGTGGGATGAAATTCGTTGATATCACTAGCTTTTTCAGTGACTCTTTGCCATGGGTCCAGAGGAAGAAAATGTCGTCAATGTAGCTGGTGTATAGTGTTGGTTGGAGGTCTTCCGTAGAGAACAATTCTTGTTCGAACCTGTGCATGAAAATGTTGGCATATTGGGATGTAAATTTGGTCCCCATGGCTGTTCCATGTGTTTGGATGAAGAAATGGTTGTCAAAGATGAAAATGTTATTGTCGAGGATAAAGTGGATGAGTTGTAGGATGGTGTTTGGAGATTGGCAGTTGTTGGTGTTGAGTACTGAGGCTGTTGCCACAATGCCATCATTGTGGGGGATGCTGGTGTAGAGTGCTGAAACGTCCATTATGATGAGGAATGTTCCCGATTCAACTGGTGCTGAGTTTCTGTAAGAAATCTGTCGTGTTACGACAGAGGTTGGAGGTCCCCTGTACAATGGGTTTCAAGATCAGATTAGATTCCCTACAGTGCGGAAACAGGCCCTTCAGCCCAACCAATCCACACCGACCCTCCGAAGAGTAACCCATCCAGACCCATTTCTCTCTGACTAATGCACCTAACACTATGGGCAATTTGGAATGGTCAATTCACCTAACCTGCACATTTTTGGATTGTTCTCGCAGACACTGGGAGAATGTGCAAACTCCATGCAGTCACCTGAGGCTAGAATTAAACATGGGGCCCTGGTGCTGTGAGGCAGCAGTGGTAACCACTGAGCCACCATGCTGCCCCACGATGCCTTTGGCATAGAGAGGTTCTCACACAGGGTCCCAATGCCTGATACAATGAGATGTCCTAGTGTGTTGGTTTTGTGTATCTTTTGGAAGGCAGTAGAAGTCATCTACACGAGAAGTATGTGGATTGAGGGTGTGTAGGAAACTCAGAAGGACTGGATCCAAAGTCCTGATCAATGTATTTAGTTCACAGTGTGCTCTTTGGTCGGATCGGCCAGTAGTTGCCTGTAGTGTTACTTGTTCAGTTGTCGGTACACTTCCTTTCAGTAATCTGTTCTATTCTGAATGACGATGGCTTCTGTCTTATCTGCTGGTTTGATGACAATGGGATTGGTTTTGAGAGCATGGCATTGCGTTGTGATCAGGTGATGTTTTGCTCTACCTTGTTGGTGCGGCTAATGAATCTGGCATTAATATATTTCCTGAGTTGAGTTTGAACATACCTGTCAAGTCCAGGGCAGCGGGCCTCCGGTAGGGTCCAAGTTGACTCCTCTTTGGTTGCTCCTCTACATATCCCTGTGATGACTGTTCTGGTCCCGCAGTGGTCTCACTGGGATCACTGGTGGCATCTTGAAAGATTTCCGGAGTCTCATTCTTCTGATAAATTCCTCTGTGTTACTGCAAGACCCATGGGGTCCATTTTGGTGGTGGGGCAGAAATTGAGACCCCTGCCAAGAACTTCAATCTCTTCCGGTTGAAGGCTGTGGTCTAATAAGTTGACGATTGACTTTCCAATGGTGATAACATTTTCCACCGTGGGGCAAGTGTGGGCTTGGCTACTGCTGGTAGTGATGCCAAGTTTTTTGTTCTTGGTGTGCATGTACATGGTGTCGCCTTGCCTGTTTTGGCAATGTCCCGTAACTGTACTGCTGTATCCTGAGTGCAGGCTGAGAGCGTGGACTCCATCTTAATTGTGGGGTCTGCTGTAGAGTTAGTGCCTGAGATGATTGAGGAGCTTGTGAGAGGTGTACACAAAACATTGTGTTTTAAAAAAAAAAGTTGCCCCAATGACCTTTTGTAAATATTTCTCCTCTCACTTTAAAATTATGACCCCTAGTTTTGAATGAAATGGTGTCCTCCTTTATCTTTATGTAGGGATACTAGTGAGAGAGGGTCATGTCATTTTGTGGCTAGTTGATGTTCATGTACAGTATTTTGTAAATGACATTAGTTTTGCTTGTTTGTATAGGGTCTTTCAAGTTCATTGGCTGCTGTTTTAGTGTATTGGTGGGATTGTGGGCTACCATGATGCCAAGGGGTCTGAGCAGTCTGAGACTACTCACTTCGACTGGGACAACACATCCATCCTAGGACACTGAGACTCGCCTGAGAATTCTTAGCAGCATGGCATTCCAACCGGAACTCCTAACAACAAACACATTGACTTGGATCCCATTTACCACCCACTGAGAAAAATAACAGGAAATGACATCATCATAGAAAATGACATCACAGGAAATGACATCACCAACATAAAGAAACCCAAGCATATAAATAGAAAGCAGGAAACATTAGCAATGCTTTGTCTGGAGGCTCACTGAAGATGTTACTTAGTATGGTGATGAAACATTTGGAAATGAACCTTCCATCTCAGCAAGCAACCCTACATCCAGAAGAGTGCAAATATTTCAAAGAATTGTGGACCGGAAGGGATTACAGCTATAGGGAGGCATGAGTTTGTGGAAGACTTTGGAAACAAGAATGCAAATATTGAAGTCAAAATAATGCTTGACTAAGGAGCCAAAGTAAATCAACAAACACAGGTGATAGAGGAAAGGGCTATGGTGTAAGTTAAGACACTGACAGCTGAAATCTGAGTGCACTCATTTACATAGTGTAGAGACTAACCTGATGTTTTACTTTATTCTTCAATGGGATATGGGCATCATTGGATTACTAGTCCAGTGACATTATTGTTACGGTATCAATTTACTTTTCCATGCTCACCCATGCATTTGAATAGAATTTGAACTTTAGAAGGAAAATGAATCCATGAATGGAGGGCTTGACAGCAGCAGAAGGCAAAGTCAACAATGTTACAGGTTTGATAATAGGCAGCTTAAATGATGCTACGAATATGCAGCTGCAGATGTAAATGTATCACACATTGACACCAGGGTTGCAAACAGACTGGTTTAAACTCAGATTGTTGCTAGGAAGAGGTATGGAGTGTTGGTAGCTAAGAATCCAGGTTCAGCGACAAAGGCTTCAGTACTCCCAATGTTTCTGCCTCATCCAGCAAAAATGTTAGATAAGCAGCTTGGATGGTTTACCAAGAGCTGAGAAGTGCTGAGAGTGCTATATAAATTGTATTGTAAGGAGTGCTGTGTTTTGGGACTTCATGCCCAATTTTCACAAAATGGCCTTGGAAACAAGTTTTGTTTTTAAATTTTGATTTTGTAATAATATGTATTTATTCATTTTAATTTTGAAAGTAGAAGATAGTAAATAATTAACAAGCAACTGAAAATTGTTTGCTCAAGCAATGTAAGCAAGCAATTTGTTAACTGGTCTCTGTAATCAATAATGCTTCATAAGCTCCTTTTGATGCTGGCTGCTTGACAAAAGTTTGTCTGCCAGGCCATTCTTCAGATGGGAAATGCCTACACTAAGCAATGTGAATCTTTGAAATCTGGATGCTGTCGACACTCAGCCATTGAGTATTTGAGGCCGATATTCAAAACTTTCTGGTCTAAATTCGGAGATGCCGGTGTTGGACTGGGGTGTACAAAGTTAAAAATCACACAACACCAGGTTATAGTCCAACAGGTTTAATTGGAAGCACACTAGCTTTCGGAGCGACGCTCCTTCATCAGGTGACTATCACCTGATGAAGGAGTGTCGCTCCGAAAGCTAGTGTGCTTACAATTAAACCTGTTGGGCTATAACCTGGTGTTGTGTGATTTTTAATTCTGGTCTAAAGACATCAAGTGATGTAGGGATTCTGCAGATAAGTGGAGTTGAGGTGAAAACCAGTCATTATCATAGTAAATGGTGGAAAGGGCTTAAACAGCATGATGGTATATAGTTTTGCAGAATGGTATATAGTTTTGCTTGAGTATAGCTGTGAAAGCTGAAACTTTATTGCTGGAACAGCACAGCAGGTCAGGCAGCATCTAGGGAACAGAAGATTCGACGTTTCGGGCACATGCCCTTCTTCAGGAATGAGCAGAGAGTGTTCAGCAGGAGAAGATAAAAGGTAGGGAGGAGGGACTTGGAGGAGGGGCGTTGGAAATGTGATAGGTGGAAAGAGGTCAAGGTGAGGGTGATAGGTCGGAGGAGACTAACTATCCGTGATCCCAGTCTGGTTCACTGTGATCCTGACCTAATTAAATGTGATCCCAGTCTGCTTCACCGTGATCCTGACCTAACTATCCGTGATCCCAGTCTGCTGCACTGTGATCCTGACCTAACTATCCGTGATCCCAGTCTGCTGCACTGTGATCCTGACCTAACTATCCGTGATCCCAGTCTGCTGCACTGTGATCCTGACCTAACTATCCGTGATCCCAGTCTGCTGCACTGTGATCCTGACCTAACTATCCGTGATCCCAGTCTGCTGCACTGTGATCCTGACCTAACTATCCGTGATCCCAGTCTGCTGCACTGTGATCCTGACCTAACTATCCGTGATCCCAGTCTGCTGCACTGTGATCCTGACCTAACTATCCGTGATCCCAGTCTGCTGCACTGTGATCCTGACCTAACTATCCGTGATCCCAGTCTGCTGCACTGTGATCCTGACCTAACTATCCGTGATCCCAGTCTGCTGCACTGTGATCCTGACCTAACTATCCGTGATCCCAGTCTGCTGAAGTGGAGGAGATGCGGTGGAGGGCATCGTCGATCACGTCGGGGGGGAAATTGCGGTCCTTGAAGAAGGAGGCCGTCTGTGTTGTGCGTATTTTGAACTGGTCCTCCTGGGAGCAGATGCAGCGGAGACGAAGGGAATTGGGAGATGGGATGGCGTTTTTACAGGGGGCGGGGTGGGAGGAGGTGTAGTCCAGGTAGCTGTGGGAGTCGGTCGGTTTGTATAGCTGTGAAAGTCAGGAACAGAATGTAATTGTTGATGGTCATTAAAACCATTTCCAATCTCCACAGAAGATGAGTTGTTGCCTTTTGATTTCGACCAGATCAGCAATAGGAAGCTACAGTTGGCCTCAGCACCTCTATGTAGGGAAAATGAAGACCATTCATAGGTCCCATTCCTGATTGTTGTTTAATAATGCGCTGTTAACAAGTGTAGATAGATGGGCAGTGTTTATAATCATGGTGGTCATTGTTGCTTCTAAACTTGTGACCACAACATTTCAGCTTGCAGTCTCATTTGGGGTCCTGACCTCCACATTGAATGAGATGCTAAACCAAATCTTTCCAAAAGAAGGTGCAGCTGATCGTGTAGTTCTGAGGGAGTATTGACTGTATTACTAACCAAACTAAGCTGCCACAATAGCGAAAGCAGTCAGAATTATTACATAAAAATCTGTGTTTCTCACAGAAAATTATTTCTTCCTTCTCCCAATGAGAAGTGCTATATTCAAACTGCTTGAAAGATGTTAATATTCAGGAATACAACATTTCCAGCACCACACTTTTTGACCCATATATATGGGAAAGCACAGCAGGTCAGGCAGCATCTGAGGAGCAGGAGAATCGACATTTCGGGCATTAACCCTTCATCAGGAATATGGGGCAAGGTGGGGGGTGGGGTCGGGGACTATGAGCGTGGTGGGGAAGGTAGCTGAGAAGACAATAGATCCAGGTTGGGAGAGGGGCAATATTGATAGTTTGGAGGAGAGGGTAGAGCAGATAAGTGGGAAGGAAGGTGGGAGTGTTCAAGAAGGCAGTGCTGAGTTGGAGGGTTAGATGAGGTGGGGGGAGGGGAGATTAGGAAACTAGTGAAGTCAATGTTGATGCCATGTGGGTTGAAGGATCCCAAGATGGCAGATGAGGTATTCTTCTCATATATTTCCATATCTGGCATTGAGCACTCTTAAAAATATTTATAGTTGCAAAGTAAGGTTCCTTAGTAATATACAGCTCAAGTCTAGTATAGACTTCCTTTGCATCACCCTAACAAATAACTTGGCCCAATCTTAAAATTGCAATAAGCTGCTTTCACATTTCTGAGAGTTTGGTGCTGTAGGTCCAAGTATGGCAGAAATTAATTTGAAACTTAGTTTCCCAAACTTAATTTTAATTAGAATAATTCCTCTTAAAACAATGTTAGCAAGCCAGCAAGATACTTAGGATGGGAATTTAGTTATGAGAGGTTTGAGGCCCTGGGATGATTTGTAGTGGAGCAGAATATAAAAGAAAGTATAATGGAACATTTTTAAATTGTAAAGTTTTGATAAAGGAATTAGTGAAAGATTATTTCCTCTAGTTGGGGAGTCAGTGATAATGATATCAACAATTCAAAACTGCAGAAGGATAGGGAGAACTGTTAGAAATTCATTTGCACAGTGCATTATTGGAGCCTGAAATAGTACTGTCAGATGAGGTAGAGGGCCTCATTTAAAATTTATTTCTAGTTTTCATTTTAAAGATGTAGAGCTAAAGGGAGAGTAGGGAATTGGGTTTATTCTCCGGTTAATCTAGCAAATTCAGTGTAGACACAATGGAATAAAATTAGAATCACAATTATCCTTATTGTGCACATACTCAAATGAGTATAGCAAAATGTTTACAAGTCACCACTTATGGTGCTATTTTAAGTACAAAGGCATCTAGGTTCAGATTCTAAAGTGCAAATTATTAGGGAGAAAAGATTCAAAAAATAAGGAAATAAAAAGTTCAGAATAATAGTTCTTCAAATCTAGTAAATGCAGGCACCTAGCCTCTAGTCCACACTGGGCCTTGACTTCAGATCACGCTGGGCCTCACCTTAAGGCTGGGAGACTGCTCTGGAATCATTTTGAGGCCAGAAATCCATGCTGAGGCCACACGGGGGGGGGCCCCTTAGAGACTGCCACACCAGGCTACCGAAAGACCATGGAATTCTATGGTTTTATGCCATCATTCAAATTCTTTGAATGTAGTGTATTCTCTCTTTAGGAAAGCATCCTCATCCACAGAAAGTAATTGTGGGATGGCTGAAGGCTTTTACTGACACTAATGAAATTCATTGTCTTTGTGCCAAAAACCCACAACTACTCCGGATTCTCAATTCTTATAGTCTGGATTTTTGCGAAATGAATGAAGAAAATTAGTCAATGTAGTCTTTGCTCTAGGATTTCCCCATGTAGCCTTCCTGAGTGAAACCAGTTTCTGTCCCCTCACTTAATCTTGGTCCTTTCTATAGCTAATGAGAATTTCAATTCAGGATTTTTGGTCACAGTCAAGCAACATCATAAAACTGAAACCCTAGGCCAAGTTCCTTCAAATTGCTTCACCGATCTCTTTCCCTACATCATAAGGTAAGAAATGAGGGTGTTCACGGATGATTGCATAATATTCAGCACCACTTGCAAACTCCTCAGATCCTGAGTCCATATGCAACAATAAGTGGGTAAGACTTAGGCTTGGGATTGTAAGTAGTAAGTTATCATTGTACTGCACCACACCTAATAAATAATGATTATTTCCAGCAAGAGAGAATCTAACCAGCTCCCTTTGACATTCAATGACATCACTGTTGTTGCATTTCCCCACTATCAACATATGGTTCAGGCATTTGTCAATACTGTTGACCAGAAACTGAACTAGGTCAACCATATAAATAAAAGCAATGTACTGCAAATACTGGCAATCTGAAATTAAAGCTTCTGTGGAGATAGAAAAGAGTTAACATTTTGAGTCGAGTATGACTCTTCAGTGGAACAGTTAAGTAAGGTTTGTCCCAAAATTGCTACCTTAACCCACTTGAAGAGCAAGGTCAGCAGACACGTAACAACATCACTACCTTTCACACAACAACGTAACTTGGGAATATATCACTGTTCCCTCATTATCATTGGGTGAAAATATAGTACTCCCTTCTTAAAGACAATGTGGGAGCACATTCACCACATGGACTGCAACAGGTCACCTGCACAGCACACTCACCTGAGCACAGTACTGCATTGCCAGTATTAACTGTTTCCTTTGATAGGAGAGAATTTCACAGGATCAAGAAATTATTGTCAAATAACTATTGTGAGGAGAGTTTAGAGGTTGTACAAGAAGGTTTAGCATACTTTAATTTGAAAGAAAAAGTTCACTCAAGCCATTATTGCCCAAAATGTTTCAGAATAGAAAGAAATTTCTAATTCCAGCTAAATTAAGATATCTGAATAGAGGTTTGAAATAAGCCTTAGGGCTGCAACTGCAGAATGAGAAAGATAAACCCTTAAGGGAACACATTATGGAGGAGAATGCAAGGTAATTTTTATGTTTAGACAAATTGCCCTGATGTGTGAAAAAATTTTGCAAAGCAGCACCAGAGGGCGCTTTTTTACAGGTTAAGATGTTGCAGTGATAGTCCAAAAGAACTCTTGGGTCTAGAATCAAGTGAGCTGCAAATCTTACTTCTGAATCTTGGTATTCTGATGCTATGGGCATTAATTTAGAGGAAAGTTGGCATTAGTATTGCTCCCATTCACTGTTTGTATGAGTCATTCTAAATACCACATTGGTGAAAGTATTAGTGAGGACACTGAGTGCCATAGTGTACAGAGAGGGCTGGTTACAACTAACACATGATTTGATGTCTGACTACTTTCAACCTGGCTGCTCTAGTTAAGGCACTGTCTTAAACACAGTAACAGGACAGATCACCCCAGACCCCCAGCGCTACTTAAAGACAACACTGTCCAGCTTACAGAGTAGTTGCATAGTACTTAGATCTTGCTGTGTTTGTAGAAGTACTAAGTGGTGTTGTTCCAAGAAGTTGGTAAAGCCTGTAGAGAGTGTTGGGAAGGATTTAGTTGCTGTTACAAAACTTCTAAGTCTCTGTCATGGAGATTAGTGTCCAGTCATCATTTGGCTACAGCATTAGTGGAAGAAAACACAGTGGCAGAAAAGGAAATTAACTGCTCATTATGAGAAAAGAAAAAGAACTCTCACAGATTGCCTTACTCACCTAGGGTGCTAAGAGATACTTCTCCTAGTTGTACTTATAGCAGGAGTGGTGTGTTTTCCAGCTGCACTTTCACCAAGATGGTTACAAGGTTAACCTATCCGTACACCTCCTTGGAACAAGACTTAAAACGTTAAAGCAGAGAGTGGACATTACTGTCAGGCAATCAAGATCACCTAATCCCAAATTTATGTTATAAACCAGCAAACCATTCAGGCTCATTTAGACAATATAGCAAACACCTTGTAGTTCATCATCTACTGCATGCAGAAGGTTACTGAGGCTTTGACACTTCTTTAAATGGAGAGAAGCAGAAGTTGTTCACACATGGGTTTGCCAGGAGGGTTCTCCATCGTGTATGGTGCCGTTAATTGTACAGAAGTGGCTTGTGACTGTATTGAGACGTGCAGTTGTGTTTGCGAGCACCTAGTAATTAAGCTGATTTACCCCTGTGATCCTGACAGAAATTGTGATATCTTCATTACACCCTCTATCCACTGGACCAGCAACTTCTTAGCCAGTCGTTCAGTTGAACCAATAAGTGGCCACTCAGTAACAAGGGCTTTCTGCCCTAAACATAGCTGAGGAATCCCCTCCACAACTCCACCACTTGAAGTTTGTGCCTAAATGAGGGCCATTCTTACAAAAGCCACACGGCTAAGCAGTCAATTACTGAACTGAAGCAACGATTTGACTGTCTTGGCCATTTGGAAGAAACCCTCCCATATTACCTTGCAGTGATGTTATAATTGATGCTGGGTCTGTTGTACACTCAGCAACCTGCAGCATAAGTGGACAGCCTTCCTTGGCACCAGTGTTTTGGTGACAACGTTCGCAGGAGGAAAAGGAGGAGAAGAACTAAATTGATGTGGAGGCAGTTGTCTTGTCCATGCTCCAGGTGGACTGTCTATGAGTGGCTCATCAGATTCCAGTTACCCTGAATGAAAGCAAAGATCCGCACTCTTCAACATTTAACCCCATCTTACCAACAGCTGCATCCTCTTGAATACAATCCTGAAATAAACTCAATCACAAAACAGCCATTCCATTACAGCTTTATCCAAATACATATCCAATGCTCCATGAAATATTCAACTCACCAATCTCATCTCTAAGCCTGTGGGGTGCAAGTGGGCTTGTATAGCAACAGGTTGTATTTCACAAGCTCAGTCTGAATTTCCACTTTGGCACTCAGACTTTATACTGCAGTGAATGCCAGGATATCAGCCATCAGGTATTGCAACACAACTGAGTTGTCATGTCAGGAGTAGGTAAAAGCTGATTAAGGCATTCCAATCTGTGAAGACATGACTTGTCCAATATATTTGCTGTTTATTCCAAAAAAAGAATCAACCAGATGTGTGACGGACAGTTCTGTCCTGGTGCAAAGATCCTCTGAATCATACGATAATTTTGATACCTTTAAGTGGAGGCTTGATCCCTGAGAGAGAAGAGAATAGTGGGATGTGGAAACAGGGTGTGAAGACCTCATTTGATTGGAGGAGGTTAATGTACTGACTAAACATCAGCATACAACAGCTGAGCTGAACGGTTTATTTCTTTGTTTAACATCTCACAGAAATACTAGGTGACTAAGGGACTTAGACACCTAAGAAACTGAGAAGCAAAGGAAGTTAGTATTTATGTAGATGTACTACTTGAAAAGATAATTGAATTGAATATTAATAATTTTGCTCCACCAAATGAGCTTCATCTCAGAGCATTAAAGGAAGTGACTAAAGAGACAGTGGATTGCTTGGTTATCATTCCAATATCTGTGGATTCTGAAAAGGTTCTTGGAGACTGAAAAAAGACAAATTTAACCCCAGTATTTGCGAAGAGGGAGAATAGAGAACCACGGATGTCTTTGTTTGATGCTAGTAGGATGGAAAATGTTATAATCTATAAAAAAGGACGTCTTAGGTAGACGTTTGGAAAAAAAAGATTGGGGAGTACATGTATTTATGAAAGGGAGATCACGTTTGACAAACATATCTTTTTGAGAATATACTTGTAGCTTTGATCAAGGAGATCCAATGGATGTGGTGCAGTTGGATTTTCAGAGGGTTTTTGAAAAGGTCCCATACAGATTAGTAAATAAAATAAGAGCATTTTGGGTTGGAGGGAAATACTTTATGGTTGACTGAGAACTGGTTACCAAACTGTAATTAGAGTAGAAATAAATTATTTTTTCTCAGAATGACAGACTGTTACCAGTGGGGTACTGCAAGGGTCCACAGCTATTTACACTTCCTATGAAATAATTAGGATGTGGGCATCAATTATAACATTCACTGCTGACACCAAATGGGGTGGAAACATAGGAAGATGTAAGAAGGCTTGAAGAGGACTTGGGCTGAAAATGTGAGGCTGGAAAAGCGCAGCAGGTCAGGCAGCATCCAGGGAACAGGAGAATTGACGTTTCGGGCATAAGCCCTTCTTCATTCCTGAAGAAGGGCTTATGCCCAAAACGTCGATTCTCCTGTTCCCTGGATGCTGCCTGACCTGCTGCGCTTTTCCAGCAACACATTTTCAGCTCTGATCTCCAGCATCTGCAGACCTCACTTTCTCCTTGAAGAGGACTTGGACAGGCTAAATGAATGAGGTAGAAAGAACATGGCAGAATTTGATGTGACTATGTGTGAAGTGATTCACTTTGGAAGAAGAAACAGAAAGGATATTTCTTAAATGTGAATGATTAGGAGGTGCTGATGTTCAGAGACCTGTGCGTCTTTGTTCATGAGTCACTTGCTAAAAGCGAACATGCAGATGCAGCAATCACTTAGGAGGTAAATGTAATGTTAGTCTTCGTCAGGAAGGTGTTTGAGTGTAGTTACCTTGCTGCAGTTGTATACAGCCTTGGTGAGATCTCACCTATACACCTATTGTATTTGGCTTTGGTCCTTTGTCTAAGGAAGGATGTACTTTCAATACAGGGAGTGCAACCAGTTTAATCCCTGAGATGGTGGCATTGTCTTATGAGTGGACACTGAGGTAACTGAGTTTGTATTTTCTCGAGACTGAAGAATGAGAGGTAGTCTCATTGAAACTTTAGGATATTTTCTCTGGCTAGTGAGTCTAAAACCAGAGGACATAATCTCAGGATAAGGATTGCACATGTAAAACTGAGATAAGGAGGAATTTCTTCACCCAGCGGGTGATGACATTTGGAACTATCTACCCAAGGCTGTGGAAGCTCATGACATTATTGATGAGATTCTGAAGACTAATAACATCAAGGAATATGGAAATAGTGCAAGCAAGAGTTTAATGATCAGCCATGATCCAATTGACAAGTGGAGCAGACACAGTGGGCTGAATTGTCCACTCCTGTTCCTGTGTACCTAAATTCAAATAGTAAAAATATGCTTTGATACAGGGCTACTTAATCAAGAATAGCTTATAAAATAGCACAGCTTATTTACTTCGTTTATAGCATGTCCTCTCTCAGTAAGACCAAACTACATTATTCAAAAGCAATTCAGATCACACTGAGTCCATAATGTCAGCTTTAAGGTTTCCCATGTAATGCAAAATGATGCACTTTTAAGAATAAATTGCCATGCAAATTTAATAAAGTGTCTAAAGGATATAAATGATATAGTTGTTGCATATTGATTCAGTTGTTTAGCAAATTACCAGACTCAATTGTTGTTGGTTTCTGAGTATAATTAAACAGAGAATGGTATGGAAAAGTGGCACTTTATGCATAAAAACAATTTATCAGCAAAAAATTATTTCTGGTGGACAGAAGTCACAAACGGGGGTAAAATAATTTGATGTTTTCAAAATGAACAATGTGTAGGATTTACTACAGAAAAAGATGGTCAGCCCATTGACCTCAGTGAAGGCAAAAGGGAGTGAAATCCATATAGCATCTATTCATAACATTACATGTGGAGGAAAGTTGTGCATAGCGGCAAACTCATTAGAACTGGTTTCTCATGACAATTCACAAAAATACATATGTAATAGTGCCTTCACAATGAGTTGGAGGTAACTAATTCTCTTATTTGTGTCACCCTTGACAACAGATCTCCTGGGAGAATTGAACACTAAATATATCCATAAATGCCAGCTTGTCTCAATTAACAGAATTCTTGTCATTGAGTCAATAGACCAAAGATTCTAAGTTTCAATATAGAACTGGAATCTCTAATCTGGGCTGATATGAATGTTCTGCATTAATAGCAGTGCTATTTTTCAAAGGATGTGAAGAATCTTAAGGCTTTTTTTTCAAACAGCAATGACTTCTCCCACAATCTTCGTTTTATTATGAAATTTGTGAATCAATTGCTTCTACCAAATATGGTAAGAAAATGTTGGATTCCAGAGCTAAGAAAGGATTTAAAGATCTCTCCAAAATAGTCCAATTTATAGATGTGCAGATTCACAAATAAAAATAATTTGGAAGAGATAAGGGCAGAAAGAGAATAAAGAAGTTAGACCAGACCAGAGCCAGTATCGACATATGTTTGAGTAGCCCCAAAGATTAGAGATCAGTGTGACTTCTAAAGTATCATCTAGTTGTTAAGTATTGCTTTATTACTTAACAAATTATTTTAACTTGTCACATCAAAACTGCTGTCTATCAATTTTTGTCTTACCATGAACCCAAACAGAGGCTTGAGCAATTTGGAGAATTTTAAAATGACAGTTGGTTCCCCATTTATTCTCACTCACTCCATGATACCTTCAAATAACTCTCATAAGTATGTCAAACACAATATCCCTTTCAAAGATCCATGTTGACTCTGTCTGATTTTGTTTATGATTTTCCAAATCAGCTGTTACTACCTCTGTAGTAATGGATTCTATTGTTTTCCCAATGGCAGAAGCTGTATTAACTAGTCTTTAGCTCTTGCCTTCTATCTCCCTCATTTCTTGAATAGTGCTAAGATTTGAGGTTTTCAATCCTTTGGATTTTCTAGAATCTAGGATATTCTGGAAGATTGCAATCAATACATTCACTACATCAGAAGTTATTTTCTGTAAGACTAGAGGGTGCTGGCACTCAGGCCCAGGGCACTTGTCAGCCATCTGGCCTATTCGTTTTTCTAATCCTTTTAATCATTGTAAGTTCGTCCCTCCCATTTGCCTCTTGTTTTTTTATGCAATTCTGCAATTCTGAAAATAGATACAAAAGGCTTGTTTCAAGCCTGTACCATATCCTTGTTTCACAATATTAGTTCACAGTCTCACCCTGCTTACACTTAAGTAAAACAATGAACAGCAGATGCCACAGATCAGAAACAAATATAGAAATTGTTGGTGAAACTCAATAGGTTCATAAGGTTAGATCGCAGGGGATCCGTGGGAGCTAGCCAATTGGATACAAAATGGTCCTGAAGATAGGAAACAGAGAGTGGTGGTGGAGGGATGCTTTTTGGACTGGAAGCCTGTAGCCAGTGGTGTACTCCAAGGTACAGTGCTAGGTCCTCATCATATAAATGTAAATAATTTGAATGTGAATATAGGAGGTATAGTTAGTAAATTTGCAGATGTCACCAAAATTGGAGGTCTAATGGACAGTGAAGAAGATTATCTTAGAGTACAATGGGACTTTGATCAGATGAGCCAATGGGCTGAAGAGTGGCGGATGGAGTTTAACTTCAATAAATGTGAGGTGCTGCATTTTGGTAAGGCAAACTGGATTAGTAGTTATACAGTTAATGGGAGGGTCCTAGGGAATGTTGCCAGACAAAGGGACTTTGGGGTGCAGGTGCATTGTTCCTTGAAAGTGGAGTTGCAAGTAGAAAGGATGGTGAAGAAGGCTCTTGGCATGCTTGCCTTCATTGGTCAGAGCATTCAGTATAGGAGTTGGGATGTTATATTGCGGCTCTATAGGACATTGTTGAGGCCAATTTTGGAATACTGTGTCTAATTCTGCTTGCCATTCTATAGGAAGGATATTGTTAAATTTGAAAGGGTTCAGAAAAGATTTACAAGGCTATTGAAGGGAGTGGAGGGTTTGAACTATGGGGAGGAGCTGAACACACTGGGGCCTCTTTCCCTGGAGCGTCGGGACTGAAGGGCGACCTTACAGAAGTTCATAAAATCATGAAGGATAGGATGAATAGCCAAGGTCTTTGTCCTAGGTGATGGGAGTCCAAAACTAGACAGCACAGATTTAGGAAAGAGTTTAAAAAGGATCTGGGAGTAACATTTTCAAGCAGAGCGAGGGTGGTGCATGACTGGAACAAGCTGCCAGAGTAAGTGGTAGAGGCTGGCACAATTACATCATTTAAAAGGTATCTGGATGGGTATATAAATAAGGGTTCCGAGGGATATGGTCCAAATGCAGGCAAAAGGGACTTAGTAAGTTTGGGATGTCTGGACGACGTGGACAGATTGAACCCAAGGCTCTGTTCCCATGCTGTGTGATTCTATGATTCTATGACTCCAGGTCTGGCAGAATCAGTGGGGAGAAAGCAGAATTATCTTTTTGAGTCAATTACTCCTCATCAGAACTGTTAGTTGCTAGGTAAAAATGGTAATTACGCTGAATACGAGGTTGCAAATGGAAGGGAAAGAGGTGAGAGTTAGGTGGAGAAAGGGCCCAGAGAGAGTGAGAGAAAGAAATACGAAAGGGTAGGCAGACAAGGGGATTATTGGCAGTAGACCAGGACAGATGAAAAGCTGAATAAGTGATAATGAGAGCTGAGAGTAAGAGAGAATGAGTAAGTTGTGCTTAAAGCAACTCATGTAATGTCATAATAGGCCTGAGAGTGGGTCAAAATGGGTTGGTTTAACACAATCCATGTCATGACTGGACCAGGTGTGGGAGTGGAATTGAAGAATATGGTGCTGGAAAAGCACAGCCGGTCAGGCAGCATCTGGGGAGCAGGAGAATCGATGTTTCAGGCATAAGCCCTTCATCAAGAATGAGGCTTATGGGCCAAGAAGGCTGAGAAATAAATGGGAGGGGAGGTGGGGCTGGGGGGAAGGTAGCTGGGAATGTGATAGGTAGATGAAGGTTGGGGTGAAAGAGATAGGTTGGAGAGGAGGGTGGAGCAAATAGTTAGGAAACTAAATAGACGGATAGGACCATTCAAGAGGATGGTGCATAGTTGGAAGGTTGGGACTGGGATAAGGTGGGGGAAGGGGAAATGGAGAAACTGGTGAAATACACATTGATCCTGTGTGGTTGGAGGGACCCAAGGCGGAAGATGAGGCATTCTTCCTACAGGTGTCAAGTGGTTAGTGTTTAGCGATGGAGGAGGCCCGGGACCTGCATGTCCTTGGCAGAGTGGGAGGGGCAGTTGAAGTGTTCAGCCACGGAATGGTGAGGTTGGTTGGTGCGGGTGCCCCAGAGATGTTCTCTGAAACGATCCACAAGTTGGCATCCTGTCTCCCCAACGTAGAGGAGACCATATTTGGTGCAAGGGATGCAGTAGCTGATGTGTGTGGAAGTACACGTAAATTTCTTTCAGATGTGGAAATATCCGATTCTCGAGGGATAGAAGCATCAACCAATTCGGCCTCTCTCTATAGCTCAAGCGCTCCCATCCTGGCAACATCTTTCTAAATCTTTTCTGCACCCTCTCAAGTTTAAAAACATCCTTCCTATATAAAGGCAACTGGATTTGTATGTAGTATTCCAAAAGTGATTTGAGCTATGGGGAGAGGCTGAACAGGCTGGGGCTGTTTTCCTTAGAGTGTTGGAGGCTGAGGGGTGACCTTATTAGGTTTATAAAATCATGAGGGGAATGGATAGGGTAAATAGACAAGGTCTTTTCCCTGGGGTGGTGGATTCCAGACTAGAAGGCATAGTTTTAGAGTGAGAGGGGAAAGATTTAAAAGGGACCTAAGGGGCAACGTTTTCATGCAGAAGGTGGTGTATGTATGAAATGAGCTGCCAGAGGAAGTGGTGGGGTTTAGTACAATTACAAAATTTAAAAGACATCTGGATAGATATTTGAATAGGAAGGGTTTAGAGGAATGTGGGTCAAATGCTAGCATATAGGACTGGATTAAGGATCTCTGGTCGGCATGGACAAGTTGGATGGAAGGGTCTGTTTCTGTGCTGTATATCTCTATGATTCTATGACTCTGTGCGCAATGTGCTGTACAGCCACAACATGACATCCCAACTCCTGTACTCAATGCCCTGACCAATGAAGGAAAATGTGCCAATCACCTTCTTCACCACCTTGTCTTCCTGTGACTTCACTTTCAAGGAACGATGCGTCTGCACCCCTAGATCTCTTTGTTCGGCAGTACTCCCCAGGGCCCTACCATTAACTGTATAAGTCCTGCCCTGGTTTGCTTTATCAAAATGCAACACCTCACATTTATTTAAATTCCATCAGCCACTCCCCCAGCTCATTGGCCCATCTGATCAAGATCCTGTTGCACTCTGAGATAATCTCCTTCACTCGAGGGCCTATTTTTTAACATCCTACCTAGTTTCCTACTTTCTCTCTGCAGAATCTCAACTTTCTCTACCATGTTGTTCACCCTAAGTGGAAAATGAGATGTTTTTTGAGCTTGGCTGAGCCTCACTGGAACACTGCAGCAGGCCTGAGACAAAGATGTTGGCAAGGGAACACTGTGGGGTGTTGAAGTGGCAGACAGTTGGAAGTTCATTTTACCAACAGAACATAGATGTTCTGCAAAGCAGTCACTCAGTCTGCATTTTATCTCCCCAATGTAGGGGAGACTAACTATAAACAAATACAGTAAATAAATCACTACTTCACCTGGAAAGTATGTCCAGGGCCTTGGATAATGAGGAGGGATGAAGTAAACAGGCAGGTATTACACTTTCTGATTTCATGGGAAGGTGCCATGAAGGTATGGGGAGTGGAGGAAGAATGGGGCAGCACAGTGGCTTATTGGTTAGCATACTACCTCACAGTGCCAGGGACCTGGTTTTGATTCCAGCCAGGGGCGATTATTTGTGTAGAGCTTGCACATTCTCCCCGTGTCTGAATGGGTTTTCTCCCACAATCCAAAGATGTGCAGATTGGCCATGACCTCTTACCCAGAGTGTCTACAGATGTGCAGGATAGGTGGATTAGCCACGAGAAATCAGGGTTACGTGTATAACGTTGGTGGTTGGGTCTAGATGGATGCCCTTTGGAGGGTCAGTGTGGACTCAAGAGGCCATATCACCTGTCTGCCCACTGTAGGGATTCTATGACTCTATTCTATGATTCAATGAACTGGGGTATCCTGGAGGGAATGATTCCTGCAGAATGCTGATAAAGGAGGGGAGGTAATAAATGTTACACTTATCTCTTTCTTTAATACACATGCTTTTATATTTTTTTGCTAGCTATTCCCCAATTTCCAATCTGGGTCTTTTAAAAGTCATTTTCAGCTTGTTTTTAAAATTTTCGAGAAAGCTAAGCTTTTTAGTGCTGAATATATATTTTTCAAGTTTATGCTTGACTTCCTATAGTTAGCACAGATACTGTATCCTTCTCATAGCACTTTTCCTTCACACTGTAATATACTTTGTTAACAATTATGAAATATTTTCTTAACTTTTTGCCCCTGTTTCCTTAGTATCTTTTAACATATTTTTCATCTCACTTTAGGCAAGTCTACTCTTTGCGTGCCTTTATTTATGTTTAAGACAATAAATTCAGACTCAGATTTCCCACCCTCAAACTGGATGTGAAATTCTATTGCATTATAATCCTTTTTCATTTCATATTTCCATCCAAACTAACTCAATATTTTGGTTCTCTGAGCCAAGATAATTTCTCTTCACTTATCATCCCTTATTAACAGAGCCTACTTTTGTTTTAGCTTGCGACAGCTAGGTGAACAGTCTGTTTAAAGAGATGGGAGACAATAAAGGGATATCAGCAATTAATGATTGACCATATTAAGTTTGCTACTGTATATGTGTATGGAAGGCAGTATCAAAGAAGGTGAAGAGTTCTAGTTTCAAAGACCTGTGATGAGAAAGTCCAAGCATTCGGAGTCTTGATTTTTAAACAATAGTCCTGCTAATCTTGTAGCAATTCAAGTCAAAGGTGGTTTCTTTTTAATGTCTATTGCAACCAAGCATATCAACTATTAATAGCAAAGAAAAACATATCAATTACCTGAAATGTTGTTAAGTAGCAACGACGATTGTCTGAGACTAGCAGCAAATCGACACATTTTATATATTGCAGTTTCAAACTAGTCTTTCTATCCCTGCCCACCACCCTCCAACCCTTTCTATTCTGATGCTGGTGAAGTAGGTTTCCTCAGATTCTGTGACAATATTATGCAGATTTTATGTACATAGGCTTAAGATTTTTATTATTAAACATCCTGGAATTGGCTCTGTTTCAGGTTCAGTGAAAGCACCTGAATTTTTCTGTGATAGTTAAAAAATAACTGCATCAGTTAGTGTCAACTTCTATTTAAATCAGCTTGCAAGTGATGCTCATGCAGCAAAAGTGCTCTGAAATGTGCTTTATGGAATTCCAAATGGTCAGGTGAAGATCTCTGAAAGGTTGCAGCCAATTTGTTTTCAATCAAAAGGTCCACTTATGTGTAAACTCACGGCCACCATCACCTCTTGTCATGATTTTCTTTACTGCCAGTGTCTGTGGGAGTTTGGTGACTGTCTTTAGGCAGATCAATGCAAGCAGCTAATTCGTCCCTCTTGTTCATGGCAATTCGCAGCTGCTCTTTGATCGCCTGTATCCTTTGCTCCAATTCTTTTAGTTCAATGTCACGTACGTTCTTCTCACTCTGCTGATAGTGCTCAATCCCGCCGTTCTCACAGATGACCCCAGGCGATTCCTTTTCTGATTTGACCATGTAAGGATCCCGTGGACAAGCCTGAAGCTCAGACTGGGTCCTCCTGTTGCCCTTGACCACTGCCCTTCTCACATTGTTCCACCTTGCCTGGGAAGTCACTCGCACCGTAGTGGGTGGCACCTTCTCGATCTTCTGCAAGGTGCATCTGTGAAACACAAAGCTATTACCATGCCTTTCCCACATATCTAGTCAGCTTTGCTAAAGGGTAACTCATTGCTCAGCTCTTAAGTCATGCAGAACATCTGAGATAACTATATTATTTCTTTCAGGTGTCAGCACTTTGAGCACAATTTGCTAAATCAGGCCCAACAGCCAAAGCATTATCAAGGCAACCTCTATGTTATATCACTTAATCTGCTCTCTAGCAATAACATTGCATTCTGTCCCATCTCCAATGGTATCTCGTGGAATGTTTAATCTATCCCAATATCCTCCTGTTTCTTCTTGGTCATCAGGTGTGAATCCAAATGCTTTTCTATGGGTGTAAACTGTTACAACTTTGGCTGCTTTTGCTGAACATCTGGCTTCGCCCAATAATTCACCATATCCCCTCTAGCACAAAGCCCAATGTGACATTTGGAATACTGTCTACATTTCTGGACACCACAGATTAGAAAGGATTCAAAGATCTTGAAAGGAGTGCAGAATAGATTCAGCAGGATGTAAACAGGATTCCCAAGTGGTGAGTTATGGGGGGAGATTATGTAAACTAGATCTGTATTTCATGGAACATAGAAGGCTAAATGATAATTTGATTTAAGTTTCAGGATTTTGAAAGGAATTCACAGGGTCAACAGAGACAAACATTTTCCATAGACAGGCAATTAAGAACAAGGGTATATAATCTTTAAAATTGGGGTTGAATTATTCAGGAAAGAGGAGAAAGTGAGGACTGCAGACGCTGGAGATCAGAGTCGAAAAGTGTGAAGCTGGAAAAGCACAGCTGGTCAGGCAGCATCTGAGGAGCAGGAGAAGATGAAGAGCTTCCTGATGAAGGGCTTATACTCAAAACATCGACTCTCCTGCTCTGCTTTTCAAGCTCCACACTCTTGGCTACTTTCTCCCCAGCTCCACCCCCCTCCCATTTATCTCTCCACCCCGGAGGCTCCCTGCCTTCATTCCTGATGAAGGGCTTTTGCCCGAGACGTCGATTTTCCTGCTCTTCAGATGCTGCCTGACCTGCAATTTCCAACACTAATCTAGACTCTAATCTCCAGCATCTGCAGTCCTCACTTTTGCCTATTGGAGCTATAATACAAATCATCATAGAATAGTGGAATGTGAGGGGCTGAATGGCCAATTACTGCTCCATTGGTCCTAGTTCTGTGCTCCTCAGCAAATCAAACTGCTGTTGACTTTGATATCACCTCCACCTCTGCAAACTCTGCATCATATTTCCTTCCCAGTTTAAAAAATAACTCCTATCTTCTATGTTTCTCTGAATAACAGAATCTTGATTTTGAATCCTACGTATAAAAAATGCCAAATAAGTGGTCGGGGTCAGGGATTGGGGCTTGATTTCAATTTATTATCAATATTAACTCTGTATTTTATATTATTCCTTGACCAATACTGCCTTGAGAGCAGTTATTTCTAATTATTCATATATTCATATAAAAGCCTCACCTTTTATCTGTCTTCTCTTTCTGAATTTTCTGCTCTTCAAAGTTCATATTTAAAACGCGATGGATTTTCTACAAAAAGGAATGAAGATCTGTTATCACTTGAGACAACAGAATTTACTGCACTTGGTCATAAATAAAAGACCAACAAAGTCAGAAAACAACTTGAAAAGTGTTGTGTCGTTTCTGAGTGTGGCTGGGCAGTGAATGAGAGGACTGTGCAGTCAGGACAGCAAAGCCTGATGCAGACTCCAGTCAGTGACTCCATGTATGCATTTCCTGGAATACAGTGATACTGGGATATTGGGAAGACCACTGTAAATCTAGCTGTGATCAGGTATTTCAGCAGACGCTGCCGATTCTCCAGCACCTGGAGCATTCATGGTCTGGAGGATCAGTTACATAATGAGACATGGGTTGGTGAGCAAACTGCTCCCAAGGTTCCTTTTATGCTGCCTCATTTCAGCATACATAGGACAACATAAGGTGATCATGGCCCAGAGTCTTCTGATTATAATCACAATTCAACGACATGAGGATCCACATACCATCTGCTACTGCATTGATTCTAAATTATTCAATGCTTTCCTCACTTTGGACTGTGTAAATTGCATTTCGGTTCAGTAATTTAACAGTATTCAGCTGGTGAGTATTAATGGGGAATTCACCTACCATCATATGAGTAGACTGAATGAAGGTTTAGTTTTGGATGTGCATGATATGTTTCTTTGTATTAAAAGGCTGAGAGTGAATAAAGTTCAAAGTTCGATGATTTTCGATTTGATTTTCCAAGTTGTAATGAGTAAAGTGTTGGTATGAAAAGTCTCACCTGGCTTGTGTGGAGCCAATACTTAAACCTTTTCCGTTTCCGAATCCTTGGCAGGACCAGTCTGTAGACGATCTGTTCCCCAACAGTCGTCAGTAAAGAGCCAGCGAAGCCCAGGCACAGCAAAACAAACAGCCCTGAGAAATGTTTAATGCCCATTTGTAATGTCTGCAAAAAACATATTTCAAATTTTAGTCTCAGAAAAGAGTTAGGGAGAAGTCAGTGTGAGACTGTGTGTTGGAACAGACATCAGCTTCTCGTGGTCTCAGATGTATTGCACCAGAGTGACAAGAGGACATTCATCAGTACATTCACAGTTCTGTGTTCCATGAGACATATTAGCTGCTGTCAGCATACAGGGAATGCGAGTCTCCTGATTTGATTGCAAATCAGTAGCTGACTCATTTTATCTACATATTCACTGCAGAGGTGACTGAGAGGTGACCTTAATGAGGCATATGAGACACAAAAAGTAATGAAAAAGGCAGGTACTAAAAGTTACTTCAAACTAAATAGGTTTGATAGAACAGGGTAACACAAGTTCAACATCAAGATGTAGAACTGATGTTCAGGAAGCTGTTCCTTACTGGAATGAACAAAACATGGAATGAACTTCAGATGGGTTAGAGAGAATGGCATCACCTATGTAACTAATTGGAGGCTGTAATAGTGTAATATTGGCTCTGATGACACTTACAGATGCAAAGTCCCCCCCAAATGCATTGACAGTAAGGTCAGATTTTGTGAATATTTTTTAGCTAATGATATTAGATAAGGCTGGGAACAAATAGGCTTCATGTTTCTCACCTCTGTCACCTCAAACGTTCGTTTTCCACATGGGACCATCTTGTACCACTTGTCATGCAGCATATCCATGAATCCATCAGATTTGTAGCGACTGATCAATTCAGAAATGTTGGAATTTAACCCTATGTTCTGGGGCAAGCCTATTCCATACCCTATAAAGACAAAAGAAAAATATTTTAGTTTAGATCTTCACCAACAGCAGTGAATCCTCAAGAGGTTAATAAAACAGGCAAGCGTTTATCAGGAACCTGAGCCCTTGTCCAAATTTTAAACGACTGACTTATGAAACCAGTTGCTGGCAGAGCGATGATCATCTTAGCACAGGCTGGTAATCTGAGATGTATAATCAGTAGTGCAAAGAGCCATGATTCTGGCTAATTATTCAAATAGATAGATGATAAGGCCAGGGCACTGGCATCATTCACTGTGCTTCCTCAAGTAGTGTCATGGGATTTCTAACATCTCCCTGAAGAGAAAGATATGCCCTTGGTATAAATCTCATGCAAAAAATGGATTTTTGATGATGCTGCTCTCCTTCAGTACCATGTTGAAGTGTCTATATCGGTTATGTGCTGAAATTCTGTAAACAAGCTTGAATGTACAAGCTCTTGACATTAGAGGAGCACACGTTACCAATCAAGTCAAACGAACATCAGAAAAATGAAGTTATTTATTAGTTTTATGATTTATTTGACAGTTGTTTGATATCTAAGATTAGGTATCACTTTGTGCATTCGTAATATAAATAAAAAGGAAATACTGTGTTGCTGTAAAGTCTGAGGGAGAATGCCTAATCTGATGCAAGGTAAAATGTACATTTTAGGCCCTAGCTGAAAGCTGTGGCTTTTAGAGTCATATAATCCCTATAGTGTGGAAGTAGGCCATTCAGCCTATTGAGTCCACACTGACCATCTGAAGAGCATCCCACCCTGTGCACCCCCCACCCACATCTTTGTAACCCTGCATTTTCCATGGTTAGTCCATGTAGCCTGTACACTCTGGACACTGTGAGCAATTTCCCATGGCCAATCCACCTAACCTGCACATCTTTGGACTGTGGGAGGAAACTGGAGCACCGGGTTGGAGAAAGGATGCGAATAAAGCACTGTCAAGGAAGATCTCTGCATTTGATTCTAATTTTATAAGAATTCAGAATGTGACAAAATGCTGCTTTTACTTTTTCTGAGTTTTTGTCTGACTTGTACACAACTCACATGGGGCATGTCACACCTTCAATGCATTATGTGGACCGACATGGCACCTACTGTTAAAGTTCACCTGAGAATGTAACTTCAAAAAAGTTCAGGAATTTATCTATGAAAGAATTAAAACCAACATGGTCATTCTAAAAGATGAGAGATTTAACAACAATCCAAGTCTTTTTCAATATATAATTCCAGTTACATCACACTGTAAACCTTTGCTATAAATTCTTGTGTCTTATGATCTTATACTCCACAACCACCTGATGAAGGAGCAGCGCTCCAAAAGCTAGTGCTTCTAAATAAACCTGTTGGACTATAACCTGGTGTTGTGTAATTTTTAAACTTTGTACAACTCAGAACAGTAGTTTCTTACCTTCGATGGCAAATGGCTTCCCCACTGTTATCAGTTTACAGTCAGCATCAATTGACACTTCATAATCCAACAGAGCCTTGTCCATGATAAATGCATCCAGTTTTGATGGATCACTCCTGCAATTCAAAGTAATTGTAATTAAAAGTGAGATCTCTGCCTTTTACAGAACAGAAAGTTTTATCTCTACCAGGATGTCTCATCTCAATTGCTGCAACTGTTTGTCTCTAAAGTTCTTAGCATGGTACAGTTCATAGCTCTCTCACCACTATATTTAAATATACAGTAATACAGATTCAAACACAATCCCCTAGGTTAAGATTTCAATGCAATATTGAAGTAGTACTGCATTGTTACAAGTGCATTCATTTGGAAAGGTCATTAAACCAAGGTTCTCTTTTATGCATATCTCTTTATTTAAGAACAATATTTGATACAAACTGCAATAAATTTTCTAACCATATCTCTACAAAGGATTTTGAAAAACAATCGACCAGAAATGTATAGAAGCTACAGAGAATTCTTCAGCAGATCAATTAACTCACTGGTACTGACACATCTCAGAAAATTGGGTACAGTGCATATGCTCAAAGTTCACAATCTGTATTTAGTGAACAGAATCATAAAGTAACAAACCTAAGGCTAACATTAGTGGAACACTGAGGCCTTCAATTGAAACGTTTAGGTCAGTGGGTAAATTGAATTTCTGCATGAGATACATTTCATTGTAATATTAAAATTTTGCTTATGACATCATTTTGGAGTGTACAAATATCAGTTATTGTGATGAAAGTGAATTACACAAAATTCACTTTTCCTGAAAGCATTTTGTATGTGACATTGGATTAGGAATAGTACTACAGATTTAATGGTCAATGATAAAGGAACAACACTCACTGTTCACTTCAACTGACTAAAGATTTTTGAGGTTTTCTGTCATTGGGTGATTGATATATAGGGGCTCAGCAGCATCTCTAGAAGAGCAGCCATCAACTCATACTCGAATCTACTGTAGCATTGACTCTGCAATGACAGTGTGATGAAATCCTTCTTTTTCTCTCAGCATTGTTTGTACAAAAAACCCTACCTTTACGTACTATCAGTGATAAGCTGGAGTTGTGCCAAAGAATAAGTACTGGAGCTCAGTTTTTAGAGTTGAGGAGTGAAATAACTTCACAGAGGACAGTGTCCCATCAACAAGTCACCCTTTATTTATACATGAACAGTCCTTGACTTTAGTACTGCCTCATTCAGAGTCAGGTACCAGAGTGTTTCTCACCCTTTTATATCCACCAGGGCTCCCTGATTGGTCCAGATTAACAGCCTCAATTGGGGAACTCATATTCTATTAGGTCCAGCTGGTTGACATCATCACAATCACTACAAGAGGATCATGGACACAGGAAAGAATCATTATCAACCAAAACAGTCATAGTCATTGAAGCAGTCCATGATGGAGGAGCTTCTGAGAGGGGGTTTCAAGGTCAGATTGGCAAAAGTGAAGTTTAATTAGAATTGATGACCCACTGTGTAATTAATATCTAAGGGGGGTTACTGATTTTTCTTGATCACATTTACTATGTGATGTGTTCTAAAGAATGTTTGATATAGCACCCATGATTACCATATGTTTATTCTGAGTGTTAGAAATAAATTGTACATGTACTGTAGATTGTATTACAGTTCCAAATTTTACAGTAAAATTTATCACTGTACAAAACCATGGAATCTTAAGGTTTTATGTTAGTAGTGAGTATTCCGCAGACATGCACACACACTCGCAAAATGGGCTAATGGATTTTAGAGAAAAGACATATTATTTTAAAATAAGATTGAGTTGTGGGGTCAGGTGACCCTTTTATTCATGTCAGTAAAAATAGAACTACACAAAGCATTGGAACTAGCATTCACATCAGGGCAAAATGATAAAATACAAACAGACTGTTGAGACAGTATGCAAATACAATAGACTTCTGTGGATTAGTAATTGTCATTACTCAATAATTGAAGAAATGGTTCACAATAGACTTACTAACTTCTTTTAGCTTCAGAATGGAATTTCAAACAAATGGATTTGGCAAAAAATGTTTTCTACTATGACGGTAAGAATGTGTCCCATTGTTTGACAATGACTGAGTCATCAGAGACCACTTGAGAGGACAATAAAAGACAGATACTATGGTCAAAAGACAGAAACAAGGCTCCTGCTAAGGGACATTTAATAAGGCACATTTATGGAATAGCAAAAAATGAGAAAAAAATCCAGACAAGACAAGAAACAGGCACTGACTAGGATCCACCAACAGCCAGAGAATTTAGACCAGCCTTTACTTAGCGATGTGAAGGAGCAAATAATGTTTACAAAAGAAGGGTTCAATAGATCTCGACTGGAGTGAAACAGGGACACTTGTTCATGTCAAACAGTAAACCATTGTAAATCTGTAATCTTCAGACCCTATTTCTTCACAGGCCTGCAATGTATCAAGACTACATCTCAGGAGAAGTGAGTGTCACAGTGATTCCTGCTCATTTTCCAGGTGTGAGTACGTTACTCTTTTGTAATCACTTTTCCTTAAGTGTGTGTTTGCTTGAGTGTGGAACTGAATGTTATTGCAAATAGATTTCTGCTGTTCAGTAACAAAAATTCATCTTTCTTTTCTTTGAAACTTATGAGAAAATCTATCATTTATTTTTGAGAGTTATAGCACTCAAAGGGATTGAAACAATTTTCTTTTAATACATGTCTTTGTGGTCGGTTGAGAGCTGGATAAAAGGGAATTAGATTAGATTAGATTAGATTACTTACAGTGTGGAAACAAGCCCTTCGGCCCAACAAGTCCACACCGCCCCGCCGAAGCGCAACCCACCCAAACCCCTACATTTACCCCTTACCTAACACTACGGGCAATTTAGCATGGCCAATTCACCTGACCTGCACATCTTTGGACTGTGGGAGGAAACCGGAGCACCCGGAGGAAACCCACGCAGACATGGGGAGAACGTGCAAACTCCACACTGTCAGTCGCCTGAGGCGGGAATTGAACCCGGGTCTCCGGCGCTGCGAGGCAGCAGTGCTAACCACTGTGCCACCGTGCCGCCCACTCGTGCCACTGTGCCGCCCACAATTAAAAACCTAGAAAGTTAGAAGTTTGTTCAGTAACAACATTAACTGAGATCATAACAACTGGGAGCATTTGGTGGGATTTTTTAATTCAGTGGATTTAAAAGGAATCTGTGTTTATTTTAAGAAAGTACAGAGTATATGATAATTCTGGACATAAAGCAGCAGAAAATAAGCAAAGGGAGACAGATGAGTTCCTAATTGGAAAAGTTACAACAAACAGCCTACTCAGAAATTGAAGCAGAAACAGTACTAGAGAGTTATTACTGGAAAGGCAAAGTATTAATGATGAAAGGAGACCACCTCAAGTATCAGCTGATGAGGAATGGACAGTGGTCCATCAGATATTAATTCCAACTGAGTGTTAGAGTGAAAAGTTATAAGTGGCTCATGGAATTCCAACAGCAGGTTACATAGATATTCGGAAAAAGTCTAAAATATTAAAATATTTTTAATTGCTTGCATTACATTAAAATGTAGTCACATCTTGTCAAACATTCCATACATGGCAGATAATGGGAAACCCCAGTCCTCGATGGAACCTGTGGCTTTAATTATGAAACTAGCTTTTGAAGAACCATTGAGCAGGACTTTAATAGATAGTGTAGTACACCAACCTAAACTCAGGAATGGGAAACAGTATATTTTAATCATTAACCACAAAATTTCCTGAAGCAGTGTGTTTAGGGGAAATTACTACCAAAAGACAGTGGAAATGTTAGTTCAATTATTAACAAGATATGGATTACCCAATGAAATACAATCAGATCAAGGCTCAAATTTTAAGTTAAAAATGTTCAAATAAATTATGATTATTTTGGGAATGATACAATTTACATCTTTTGCTTATAACTTCAAGGACCATTGGAAAGATGAAGATTATGATTACAATTTATTGTTAAGAATGTCTTAATGATTGGAATAAAGGAATTCCTTTATTGCTATTGACCATTAGGATTGCTTCTAATGAGTATAATTTAGTCCTTTTGAACTGATTTATGGACATGAGGTGAGAGGACCAATTAAAAACAACTGGATTTATCAGGGTTCAAAAACAATGCTTCTACATATGTTTTGAAGTTAGACAAAAAGGTCACCAAAGCATGTGAGCTGGCTAAAAAATATTTGAAGGATGTTCAATACACAGTGAAAACTAAAGCTGATTAAAAAGACCAAAGTTTTCTTTTTCCCTGAAACAAATTGTTATTATCAGTCTCTGTAAAGCCTTTATAAGAAAGATTCACTGGACTTTGTGACATCAGAAAGAAACTCACTGAGGGGAATAATGTAGTGAATAGTCCAGACAAAAGAAAGAATCAGTGATTGTGCCATGTTAACATGATTAGAAGATACTATGACGAGGATGGAAATTAGGATATAAGCATACTTATGGTTGTGAAAGAAATAGCAAGTGAAATAGGAACGTTAGAACAGTTGGAGATCCACCAGAAATTGAATACTCAATTGGTGATACTCCAACAAATAGATTGGAAACATGAAGATGCTTAAAAGGTTAAGATAACATCATGTTTTATCATTCTGCGGACAACTGAAATGACTTACAAAGGCTATTACAGAATTATATTAATTTGTGGAAATAAGGGAAGATAAACAGGTTTGTTAGATTAGATTAGATTACCTACAGTGTGGAAACAGGCCCTTCAGCCTAACAAGTCCACACCGACCCGCCGAAGCGTAACCCACCCAGACCCATTCCCCCACAATTACTCCTTCACCTAACACTACGGGCAATTTAGCATGGCCAATTCACCTAACCTGCGCATCTTTGGACTGTGGGAGGAAACCCACGCAGACACGGGGAGAATGTGCAAACTCCACACAGACAGTTGCCCAAGGCGGGAATTGAACCCACGTCCCTGGCGCTGTGAGGCAGCAGTGCTAACCATTGTACCACCGTGTTGTTATTCTTTAATGTAAGACATGTACTACCTATAAAACAATTCCCTTACAGACCCAATCTGAACAGATTAGCACAAGCAAAGGAAGAGATTAAGTTCATAATAGGCAATGACATTTCTAAACCAAGTCATAGTAACTGGAGCTCACTTATTGTGATGGTGCCAAAACCAGATACGTCACAAAGGCTCTGTATTGTTTATCACAAGGCTAGTGGTAACAAAATTCATATCCTGTCCTATTCCAAGACTGGAGGACTACTTTGAATCAATTAGGTATGCATGATTTATCACAAAGATCAATTTGCTAAAGGGATATTGACAAGTTTCTTTGATTGATAGCATCAAAGAACCAGAGATACTTTATCAATGCAAATGACTGTTGTTTGGAATCAATAATGCACCAATTATTAACAAAAGTGATAGAAGGAATCTGTAATTTTGAGGTTTACTTAGATTGGTTGATTGTTTTTGGTCCAACTCGGGAAGAACATTTACACCACTCAACTGAACTAAATTGATCAGCTACAAAAAAACAAACAATTTGGTGATAAATCTGGCTAAGAGTAACTTTGCAAAGGCAAATGTGATTTATTTTGGCCACATTGTGGAACAAAGCCAAGTAGCAGCTAAAGAAGGGAAAGTACAGGCTGTTTTCCCTTGCCAAGAACAAAATGTGAAATGTTGCCTTACGTTGTCGTGAGTAGATTCTATTGCAGGTTTTATTGAGAGCTTCAGAACCATTATGATTCTGTTGAAGAACGGAAGAAAATTTGAATGGATTCCAGAGTGTTAAAGCATGTCTGAAAACTTGAAAGCACTGCTGACAGCTCCCCTGGTTTTAGCCATGCTGGCTGTTGATGCCAGTGACATTGGTGTGGGGGCTTTTTACTCTAAGATGATGAGATGGGGATTGAATGATCTGTTAGTAATTTTTCAAAGAAACTGAATGCATGTTAGCAAAAGTCTTCAACAACTGAAGAGACAATGGGCAGGATCTGACAGGTGGCTGAACAATGTGTGCTGTCACAGAATCTGTGTCAGAATTCAGCGAGTTATCCAATGAGGCCCATCTGAATGTTGGGAGCAAGCTGCTGCATCTTTGTCTATTTGTCGAATGGTGAAGTGAGCTCCTTGCTGAGGAGCAGCAGATGGCCAAAGAAGGAGGATTATTCCTCGTCAAATACTTTATTAACACCGTAACTCGCATCAGTAATATTCACCTTCCTGGCTTATATGCTGAGCAAGTTAAATATTGAGAACTCTTGACTTTGAAAAAGAGGAGGTACCTGGCAACATCAGCTCCTCACTGGCTGTGGACAGCCTCCATGTTGCTCAGGATCAAGCAACATCTCATGGCATGATCAATGGTCACCAGACCCCTCACCCACAGACATGCCTCACAATCACCATGGCAGCTCAGGACATTCAGGACCTGCATTGCAAGTTGCACAGCAACTAGTATTGAATGGCTGCTTCGTGGACATTTTGTGCTAGATAAAGGCAGCCACCTCATGGAGTGGACCAAGTTGCACCTCAGGGTTAATCCGTTGGTCTCTTAGTGCTCGTTCACAATATCCCTGCCATGCCTTGCTGTGCCAATTAGTGTAGTCGCACATCCAGGCAGCTTGCCTTACTGGTCAGCAGTCCTCAGTCAATGGCCTAGACATCCTGCTGTGGAGCATTGGGTGTGAAGGTGAATTGCTGCTGCCACACCCGGAGTGAGCAGAGTAAATGCCTGGGCTTGGATGTGAAAGAGAGAACAAAGAGAGCGCGAAGAACAGTACAGCACAGGAACAGGTCCTTCAGCCCACCAAGCTAGTGCTGACGCATGATGCTTTTCTAAACTGAAAAGCTTTTGCCTCTATGTGGTCCTTATCCTTCCATTTCCTGCCTATTTGTATATCCATCAAGATGCCTCTTAAAATTGCTATTGCATCCACCTCAACCACTTTGTCTGGCAGCATGTTCCAGACATTTACCAACCTCTGTTTAAAAACATGTACCTCTCACATCGCTTTTAAACTCTTTTACCTGTCACCTAATCATTGTCATTTCTACCCTGGGAAAACGACTCCCACTATCCATTCTATCCATGCCTCTCATAATTTTGTAAACTTCTATCAGATCGCTCCTCATCCTTTATGTTCAAGTGAAAACAAACCAAGTTTGTCCAATCTCTCCTCATAGCTATTTCTCCCTCCAAGCCAGGCAACATCTTGATAAATCATTTCTATAACCTCTCCAAATCCATCTTGCAATATGGCAACTAGAACACTACACAATATTCCAAACGTGGCCAAACTGCAACATGATTTCCTAATTTTTATACCCTATGCCCAATGGTTGAAGGCAAGCGTGCCATATTCCTTCTTGATCAACTTATCCACTAGTGTTCCCTCTGCATAAGACCATAAGACCATCAGACATAGGAGCAGCAATTAGGCCATTTGGCTCATCGAGTCTACTCCACCATTCAATCATGGCTGATACGTTTCTCAACCCCATTCTCCTGCCTTCTTCCTGAAACCTTTGATCTCCTTCAGAGGTCAAGGCGGTTACCTCTGGAAGAACTATTGTTTTCTCCACAGAGATAGTGGACATCCTGCTGGTACCTGTGAGACAAAAGAGAAAGGAGGTGACTAAGCTACGGGTGCGAAGTGGTGTGCAAAACTGACACCAACAGTGGGGTTACTGTAAGTGTTCCAGTGGAATTAAGAAGGACCCTTTAAGTGAGGAATTTTATGTCGCATAACACTCAACTCGACATTCTGCAATGAAAGACAGACCACTGAGTCTCACATCAATGGGAGGGAAACTATTAGAGAAAATTCTGAAGGAGAAAATTAATCTCCATGATATGGAGGTGGAAGTGCTGGATGTCTTGAAACACATAAAAGTGGATAAATCCCCAGGACTTGACCAGGTGTACCCTAGAACTCTGTGGGAAGCTAGGGAAGTGATTTCTAGGCTCCTTGCTGAGATATTTGTATCATTGATAGTCACAGGTGAGGTGCTGGAAGAGTGGAGGTTGGATAAAGTGGTGCCACCATTTAAGAAAGGTGGTAAGGATAAGCCAGGGAACTATAGACCAGTGAGCCTGACCTCAGTGGTGGGCAAGATGTTGGAGGGAATCCTGGGGAAGAGGATGTACATATATTTGGAAAGGCAAGGACTGATTATGGATAGTCAACATGGCTTTGTGTATGGGAAATCATGTCTCATAATTTGATTGAGTTTTTTGAAGAAGTAACAAAGAGAATTGATGAGGGCAGAGCGGTGGACGTGATCTATATGGACTTCAGTAAGGCATTCGACAAGGTTCCCCATGGGAGACTGGTTAGCAAGGTTAGATCTCATGGAATACATGGAGAATTAGCCATTTGGATACAGGACTGGCTCAAAGGTAGAAGACAGAGGGTGGTGGTGGAGGGTGTAGTGGACAGCAAAGAGGGTTACCTCAGATTACAACAGGATCTTGATCAGATGGGCCAATGGGCCGAGAAGTGGCAGATGGAGTTTAATTCAAATAAATGCGAGGTTCTGCATTTTGAGAAAGCAAGTCTGAGCAGGTTATACACTTGATGGTAAGGTCTGAGAGTGTGTTGCTGAACAAAGAGACCTTGGAGTGCAGATTCAGAGCTCCTTGAAAATCGAGTTGCAGGTAGATAGGATAGTGAGGAAGGCATTTGGTATACTTTCTTTTATTGGTCAGAGTATTGAGTACAGGAGTTGGAAGGTCATATTGCGACTGTATAGGACATTGGTCAGGCCACTTGGAATATTGGGTGCAATTCTGGTTCTTTCCTATTGGAAAGATGTTGTGAAACTTGAAAGGGTTCAAAAAAGATTTACAAGGATGTTGCCAGGGTTGGAGGATTTGAGCTATGAGGAGAGGCTGAACAGGCTGGGGCTGTTTTCCCTGGAGTGTCGGAGGCTGAGGGGTGACCTTTTAGAGGTTTATAAAACCATGAAGGGCATGGATAGGATAAATAGACAAAGTCTTTTGACATGTGGGTGAGTCCAGAACTAAAGGGCATAGGTTTAGGGTGAGAGGGGAAAGATATAAAAGAGACCTAAAGGGCAACATTTTCGTACAGAGGTTGGTATGTGTATGGAGTGAGCAGCCAGAGGAAATGGTAGAGGCTAGTACAATTGCAACATTTAAAAGGCATCTGGATGGGTATATGAATAGGAAAGGTTTAGAGGGATATGGGCCGGGTGCTTGCAGGTTGTACTAGATTGGGCTGGGATATCTGGTCAGCATGAACGAATTGGACCGTAGTGTCTGTTTCCGTGCTGTATATCTCTATGACTCTATGTCACCACGTTGAGAGACAAGGTTTGATCAGGAATTGTCGGCATGACTTTGTCAGATGGAGGTCTTGTGCAACAAATTTGATTGAATTTTTCAAGGAGGTGACCAGATGTATAGATGAGGATAGTGCAGTTAATGTAGTTTGTGTGGATTTCAGCAAAGTCTTTAACAAGGTCCAATATAAGAGATTGATAAAGAAGATAAAAGCACATGGGATACAGGATAATTTGGGAAGTTCAACACAAAATTGGCTGAGTGGTAGGAGACAATGTGGTGGTAGAAAGCTATTTATGTGATTAGAGGCTGACGTCCAATGGCATACCACAGGGATCAGTACTGGATCTTTTCTTTTACATCATATAAATAAATAACATAGATGACCGTGTAGGGGATGGTAAGTATGTTTGTGGATGACACAAAGATTGGCTGGGTGGCTACTAGTGAGGAAGAGAGTCTTACGTTACAGGAGGATATAGATAGATTAGTCAAACGGGCAGATTAGTGGCAGACGAAATTTAACATGGATAATATATATATGCAAATGTGGCTGTACAGGACATTGGTTCGTCCATTTTTTGAATATTGTGTCCAGTTTTAGTCTTCCTCCTATAAGAAGGATGTTGTGAAATTTGAAAGGGTTCAGAAAAGATTTACAAGGATGTTTCCAGGGTTGGAGGGTTTGAGCTATGGGGAGAGGCTGAACAGGCTGGGGCTGTTTTCCCTGGAGCGTCAGAGGTGACCTTATAGAGATTTACAAAATTATGAGGGGCATGGATAGGATAAATAGACAAAGTCTTTTCCCTGGGGTCGGGGAGTCCAGAACTAGAGGGCATAGGTTAGAGTGAGAGAGGAAAGATATAAAAAGGAACTAAGGGGCAACGTTTTCATGCAGAGGGTGGTACATGTATGAAATGAGCTGCCAGAGGAAGTGGTGGAAGCTGGTACAATTGCAACATTTAAGAGGCATTTTGATGGGTATATGAATAGGAAGAGTTTGGAGGGATATGGGCCGCATGTTGACAGGTGGGACTAGATTGGGTTGGGATATCTGGTTGGACCGAAGGGTCTGTTTTCATGCTGTACATCTCTATGACTCTATGCTGGTAAATGGCAATTTTATAGCAGACACTTTATTAAGAGCCATGTGAAGGACATTAAGTGATATTGTGCAGATGAACCAATGTAAAATAAGATTGCTGTATAACTTACTGTATGTTTAGTGTCAATTTGCTATTACTATTAGTGTGACATAAAAATACTGTTAAGTTGCTTTATAAAAAATGGAAATACTTCTACAGTTATATTGACATTCTTTTTTGGGGGAGATGTGATGTGAGGTATGTTTATATATATTTTTCAATGTAATTTATTTTGGATACTTGAATTTTGAACTAGTGGCATATTGATTTTCTCTGTGTCTGAAAGGATCAAACGATTAACCTGTAGTATGCTTGTAGTCATGGTCATTTCTTTTAAAACACAGGTTGAGAGGGAAACGTCTTTGAGAATGATGGGGATTTGTTTACAATGGGAAGGTTTATAACTGTACAGAGTAAACATTGTAGCATGTTCAGCTTTCAGATCAAAGATTCTGGAATTGTTGTTTTGGGTTGAGGGGAAATCATACATTGCTGGATAAAATGTTTTTGGGATTTAGTTTGGTTGTTCTGCAGAAGACTTGGCTGAAGCTGAACGTGTAAAACAGTTGCTTCCAGAAAGGGAAGTAGTTTAGAATTGTGAAGAAAAAGTGTAAGGAGTTTAGTTTAAAAGTTCCAGACCAGGAGTATTTGATCATAATCCTGAAAGGGTTATGTGAAGCTAAGAAAATCTATGCTCAGTTATATGATGAATCAAGGAAGAGGCTATTAGATTCTCATGACCAGCAACTGAGGCTTCAGCTATGTCAAATCCTATGTGAAATGGAGAAAACAATACATTCTGATATGAATACTGTAAATAACTGTTTTGGGATTAGTGGGATCATATTTTACCATGTGTTTCAAAATCTTTCAACATGTGTTATATGTAAACAGTTTATTCTATATTATCGTTATTTTGTTTGCATAATTCAGTTGTATTAGTAAATCTAAATCTGTGACATTGCATGTTTGTGTTTCACCATCTTCAAATACCTCAGTAAACCAGAAAAATATAATCTATCAAACCAGATTTCAATCTGAGATCTGACTTGTCCTATAATAACATCAGCTGTAATATCATCAGTATCTCATATCAGAACATTGTGAATCTGCAATGTGCATTTATTATTGCGTTCAGTCAAAGAATTGCTTTACTTGCCTGTGCATACAAATGACACAGATCGATACAATGTTATGTCGTAACTGCATTGTCATTTTGCTTACTTCAGATGTGCCACTCCATCCAATGTAGTTGGAACATTGAACCGTCTTGTGTACTCATGCATTTCAGGAAAACTCATCTTCATATAGTCCTCAGCACTGCTCTCTCGCACTGTTCCAAACCGGAAACCCTGAGACGGATGATGAAGCTGAACAACAAATATAACAAAGCTAAATTCAACTTGGAAAAGTAATGCATACCATCCAACAACAACGTATAATTATCTGGCATCTTTAAAGTGACAAAACATCCCAAATTGATTCATCTTATTTTAAGAAAGGATTATAGAATCTCTATAGTGGAGAAAGAGGCCATTCGACCCATCGAGTCTGCAATGAGCCCCTGAAAAGCATCCGACCCAGACCCAGCCACCCTATCCCCGTAACCCCTCATTTACCATGGCTAATCCATCATGTCCAATTCACAGAGGTATTAGTAAACAGACGATGAGACCAAACTATAAAAAAGGAGATATTAGGTCAAATGATCAAATGCTTAGTAAAAGAGGACGTTTTAAACAGCGTCTTAAAGGAAGATGAGGATGTCGAGAAGCAGAGTGGAGGGGTGTATGGAGGAAATTTCAGAGCCTGGAGTCTTCTGAAGATATGATCATCAATGGTGCAGCATTTACAAAAGTGAATGCTCCAAAGTCCAGAACTCAAATTTCTCAGGGGGTTATTGTGCTCCAGGAGATCACTATGTTTAGGATGACAAAGTCTAGGAGGGATTTGAAAACAAACTTGAGAATTTCAAAATCACGATGTTACTCAGCTGGAAATCAATGCAACATCAAAGAACAAAGAACAAAGAAAATTACAGCACAGGAACAGGCCCTTCGGCCCTCTAAGCATGCACCAATCCAGATCCTATAACTACACCTGTTGCCTCTTAAACCTGTATTGCTCTGCTCCCTGCCCATTTGTGTATCTATCTAAATATATCTTAAATGATGCCATTGTGCCCGCCTCCACCACTTCAGCTGGCAACATGTTCCAGGCACCCACTATCCTCTGCATAAAGAACATTCTATGCATATTTCCCTTAAACTTTTCCTGTCTCACATTGAACTCGTGACCTCTAATAATTGAGTCCCCTACTCTGGGGAAAAAAACTTCTTGCTATCCACCCTGTCTATACCTCTCATGATTTTGTAGACCTCAATCAGGTCCCCTTTCAATCTCCATCTTTCTCATGAAAACAATCATAAAATACTCAACCTCTTTTCATAGTTAATGCCCTCCATACAAAGCAACATCCGCACCCTCTCCAGAGCATCTACATCCTTCTGGTAAGGTGGCGACCAGAACTATAGACAGTATTCCAAATGTGGCTGAACCAAAGTCTTATACAACTGCAACATGACCTGCCAACTCTTGTACTCAATTCCCCGTCCAATGAAAGAAAGCATGCAATATGCCCTCTTGACCAGTCTATCAACCTGCATTGCCACCTTCAGGGGAAAATGGAAAAATGTACATCAGTTTTCCCCAGGGCTTTTCCATTTACCGTATATTTCGTTCTTGAATTGGATCTTCCAAAATACATCACCTTGCCTTGGGCGAATTGAACTCCATCTGCCATTTCTCTGCCCAACTCTCCCAATTTATCTATATTCTGCTGAATTCTCTGACAATCCCCTTCACTATCTGCTACTCCACCAATCTTAGTGTCATCTGCAAACTTGCTAATCAGACCACCTATACCTTCTTCCAGATCATTTATGTATATCACAAACAACAATGGTCCCAAAACAGATCCCTGTGGAACACCACTGGTCACAGTTCTCCATTTTGAAAAACTCCCTTCCACTACTATTCTCTGTCTCCTGCTGCCCAGCCAGTTCTCTATCTGCATTTTGGTAAGGCAAACTGGGTTAGTTAATGGGAGGGTTCTAGGGAATGTTGCCAGACAAAGGGACTTTGGGGTGCAAGTGCATTGTTCCTTGAAAGTGGAATATGTGGAACATAGAATATAGAACAATACAGCACAGAACAGGCCCTTCGGCCCATGATGTTGTGCCGAACATTTGTCCTAGCTTAAGCACCCATTCATGTACCTATCCAATTGCCGCTTAAAGGTCGCCAATGATTCTGACTCTGCCACTCCCACAGGCAGCGCATTCCATGCCCCCACCACTCTCTGGGTAAAGAACCTACCCCTGACATCCCCCCATACCTTCCACCCTTTAACTTAAATTTATGTCCCCTTGTAACACTCCGTTGTACCCGGGGAAAATTTTTCTGACTGTCTACTCTATCTATTCCTCTGATCATCTTATAAACCTTTATCAAGTCACCCCTCATCCTTCACCGTTCCAATGAGAAAAGGCCTAGCACTCTCAACCTATCCTCGTACGACCTATTCTCCATACCAGGCAACATCCTGGTAAATCTTCTCTGCACCCTCCCCAAAGCTTCCACATCTTTCCTAAAGCGAGGCGACCAGAACTGCACACAGTACACCAACTGTGGCCTAACCAAAGTCCTGTACAGTTGCAACATCACTTCAAGACTCTTGAATTCAATCCCGCTGCTAATGAACGCTAAAACACCATAGGCCTTCTTACAAGCTCTATCCACCTGAGTGGCAACTTTCAAAGAGCTATGAACATAGATCTCAAGATCCCTCTGCTCCTCCACCTTACTAAGAACACTACCGTTAACCCTGTATTCCGCATACTTATTTGTCCTTCCAAAACGGAAAACCTCACACTTGACAGGGTTGAACTCCATCTGCCACTTCTCAGCCCAGCTCTGCATCATATCTAAGTCCCTTTGCAGCCGACAACAACCCTCCTCACTATCCACAACTCCACCAAGCTTCGTATCGTCTGCAAATTTACTGACCCACCCTTCGACTCCCTCTTCCAAGTCATTAATAAAAATTACAAACAGCAGAGGACCCAGAACTGATCCCTACGGAACTCCACTTGTAACTGGGCTCCAGGCTGAATATTTACCATTTAGACTCACCTATTTTCTCTGACTCCACGCATAACGTTCCTACTTAGGCTTTGCTCACTCAAGGACATTCTCTAGTTATCCTCTTGCTCCTTATAGATGAATAAGAGGCTTTGGGATTTTCCTTAATCATGTTTGCTAAAGATATTTCATGACCCTTTTAGCCCTCTTAATTTCTCATTTCAGATTGGTCCTACTTTCCTGATATTCTTCCAAAGTTTCATCTGTTTTCAGTCACCTAGACATTATGTATGCTTACTTTTCCTTCTTAGCTCATCTCACAATTTCATCTGTCATCCATTACTCCCTAAATTTGCTATTTCTATCCTCATTTTCACAGGGACATATTTGTCCTGCACTCTAATCACCCTAAAAGCCTCCCCTGTATCAAATGTGGATTTACAAGAAACAAAGAACAAAGAAAATTTACAGCCCAGGAACATGCCCTTCAGCCCTCCAAGCCTGAGCCGATCCAAATCCACTGTCTAAACCTATCAACCAATTCCTAAACATCTGTATCCCTCTGCTCCCCACCTACTCATGCTTCTGTCCAGACGCATCTTAAATGAATCTACCGTGCCAGTTTCTACCGCCTCTGTTAGCAAAGTGTTCCATGCACTTACCACCCTCTGTGTAAAGTACTTTCCACGTGTATCCCCCTTAAACATTTTACCTCTCAGTTTGAACATGTGACTCTCATTATTGAATCCCTCACCCTGGGAAAAAGCTTATCGCTAACTACCCTGTCTATAACCTTCATAATTTTGTAGACCTCAATCAGGTTTCTCTCTCAATCTACTTTTTTCTAATGAAAACAATCCTAACCTACTCAACCTCTCTTCATTGCTAGCACCTTCCATACAGGCAACATCCTCGTAAACCTCTCCATCCTCTCCAAAGCATCCACATGCCTCCGATGAAGGCAAGCATACATATGCCTTCCTGACCACTCTATCCACCTGTGCAGCCACCTTTAGGGTACAATGGACCTGAACTCCCAGATCTCTCTGCTCATCAATTTTTCCCAAGGCTCTTCCATTTACAGTACAGTTCACTCTAGAATTAGACTTCCCAAAATGCATCACCTTACATTTGCCTGGATTGAACTCCATCTGCCATCTTTTCACCCAGTCTGTCTATATTCTCCTGTATTCTTTGACAGTCCTCTATGTTTTCTGCTACTCCACCAATCTTCGTGTCATTTGCATAGTTACTGATCAGACCAACAATGCCCTCTTCCTGATCATTTATGTATATCACAAACAACAGTGGCCCCAGTAGTGATCCCTATGGAACACCACTGGTCACCTTTCTCCATTTCGAGAAACTCCCTTCCACTACTACACTCTGTCTCCTGTTGCTCAACCAGTTCTTTATCCACCTAGCTGGAATACCCTGCACACCATGTGACTTCACTTTCTCTATTAGTTAACCATGAGGAACCTTATCAAACACCTTACTAAAGTCCATGTATATGCCATCTACAGCCCTTCCTTCATCTGTCAACTTGGTCACCTCGTCAAAGAACTCTATTAAGTTGGTAAGCCATGATCTTCCCCATACAAAACCATGCTGCCTATCGCTGATAAGCCCATTTTTTTCCAAATATAAATAAATTTTATCCCTCAGTACCTTCTCCAGCAACTTTACCACCACTGACGTCAGGCACACTGGTCTGTAGTTACCTGGAATATCACTACTGCCCTTCTTGTACAGGGGGAACAACATGAGCAACCCTCCAGTCCTCTGGCACCTCACCTGTGTTTACGGATGCTACAAAGATATCTGTCTGGGCCCTAGCTATTTCCTCTCTCGTCTCCCTCAACAACCTGGGATTGATGCCATCTGGTCCTGGGTATTTGTCCACCTTAATATCCTTGAGCCTACCCAACACATCTACCCTCCTTATGTCAATGAGATCCAGAGTAAATGAACTTCTATCTCTAATTTCAACATTCATCATGTCCCTCTCCTCAGTGAACACTGATGCAAAGTAATCATTGAGAATCTCACCCATTTTCTCAGATTTGACAAACAACATTCCTTCATTATCCTTTAGTGGACCAACCCTTTCTCTAGTTACCCTCTTGCTTCTTATATAAGAATAACAGGCCTTGGGATTCTCCTTGATTCTGCTTGCTAAAGTTATTTCATGACCCCTTTTAGCCCAGTTGATTCCTCGTTTAAGATTGGTTCTACTCTCCCGATATTTCTCCAGGGCCCGTTCTGTTCTTAGCTACCTGAACCTTATGTACGCTTTCCTTTTCCTCTTGGCTAGTCACACGATTTCTCCTGTCATCCACGATTCACGAATCTTGCCTTTCCTATCCCTTGTTTTCAAAGGGACATGCCTATCCTGCACTATCTTCAACCTATCTTGGAAAGCCTCCCACATATCAAATATGGACTTCCCTTCAAATAGTTGCTTCCAATCCATATTTCCCAGCTCCTGCCAAATTTTGATATAATTAGCCTTGGCTCAGTTTAGTACTCTTCCCTTAGGACCACTCTCATCCTTGTGTAGGAGTTTCTGAAACTTACAGAATTGTGGTCACTATTCCCAAAGAAATCCCCACTGCAATGTCTACCACCTGGACTGGATCATTCCCTAACACCAGGTCCAATATGACCCCTACCCTCGTCGGACGATTGACATACTGCTCTAGAAACCTTTCCTGGACGCTCCTTACAAATTCTGCACCATCTAGACCTCTGACACTAAGTGTATCCCATCAATGTTGGGAAAATTAAAATCTCCTATCACCACCTCCCTGATGTTCCTACATCTTTCCATAATCTGTTTACATACTTGTATCTCTATCTCGGGCTCATTGTTGAGAGGCCTGTAGTATAGCCCCAAAATTGTTACTGCACCCTTCCTATTTCTGAGCCTTGCCCATATTGCCTCACTGCTTGAGTCCCCCATAGTGCCCTCCTTCACCACAGCTGTGATGCCCTCTCGGACCAGTAATGCAACTCCTCCACCCCTTTTACCTCCCTCTCTATCCCGCCTGCAGCATCTATATCCTGGGATATTTAGTTGCCAGTCATGCTCTTCCCACAATCAAAGTGTCAGTAATAGCAATAGCATCATACACCTAGGTACTAATCCAAGCCCTAATTTCATCTGCCTTACCTACTACACTTCTTGCATTAAAACAAATGCACCTCAGATCACTTGTCCCTTTGCGTACATCACCTGATCCCTGCTTACTCTTCCCCTTAGTAACACTGACTTAATTGTCTAGTTTCTTACAGGCTTTAGTTACTACCTCCTTACTGTCCACTAACCAAGGGTCACAAAGGGATGGGACTTGCTGAGACTCAGACAGTAACATTTTGGATGACTTCAACTTTATGGAAGGTAGATTATGGAGGGGGGTGGGGGGGGGAGTTAGACAGGAGGATGTTTGGATAATTTAATCTCAAGGTAAAACATGGTATGCATTAAGGTTCAGCAGCATATAAACTGATACAGGAATAAAATTAGATGATGTTACAAAGATGAAAGTAGACAGTACTAATGATGCTATGAATATGAAATTGAAACTTCATCTTGCGATTGAACATGACACCAAGGCTGCCAACAGACTTGATTAATCACAGACTGTTGTGAGGTGAGGAGTGGAAGAGTTGACAGCTTGGGAAGAGAGTTTGAAGCAAAGCTAAAACAACAGCTTCAGTCTTCTCAAAATTTATTTTGAGGGATTTTCTGTTCATCAAATACTTTCACATTTTGCTTTCAGTTTCCTTTGTGTATTTTCTTCTCATGCCTCTGCACACTCACAGGTTAATGTTATGTCTATAAACAATGTATTTCAAAAATTAAAAATGGATTTCAACAAAAAATGATACACAGTTAGTGTTTTACTCAAGGAAAAGTTTATTTTTTTACGGTTTGAATCCTTGAAGTTTTAAAGTATCTGTTAACATTTGAAGATAAGCAAATTGACTTTTTAGAAGGAGATGAATGATCTCACAACACCAGGTTATAGTCCCACAGGTCATCAGACAACTGATGAAGGAGCAGCGCTCTGAAAGCTAGTGTTTCCAATTAAACCTGTTGGACTATAACCTGGTGTTGTGTGATTTTTAACTTTGTACACCCCAGTCCAACACCATATCATGAATGATCTCAGCAGCTATGGTGAAATTTGTCAAGGCTTTCAAAATGTGAGCTGACAGAGCAGCTTGGATGTGAATTGGCCCAAAGTCTCTTCAGTGAGATGTAATTTTGAAGTTATAGAGCATCAACCAGACGGAGAAAGTCTCCAGGAAGAACTGTGTTTTTGTAATAAAACAGCATGGTGAAGGAATGCTTCCGAGCTGGGCATTTTCTCCATTTGTTTCTCCTGAAGCTGTTGATTCTTATCAGTTTGACCTGCTTTGATTGGCAGACATTCAATTGCCATGATTTCCCAGTGACATTGAAAAGGGGTTGGGCAGCTGGGGGCAGATTTAATGATGAAATTCCTAATTTTATTCATCCTTATTTCCAATGAGAAACTCTCAAACCTTCTAACCTCTATTTGGCTGCATTTGTTGCTTGTATATTCTAAACAACTTTCGCAGAACCATAGGAAGCTATTCAGTTCATTGGGTCTGTGCTGGGTCCTTACCAGAATAATTTGCCCAGCCCCACTCCTTTGCCTTTACCCCTATAGTCGGTGTAATCTTTTCTCATTTCTGATAATTATTCTATTTTTCTTTTGAAATGCAGTAATTGAATGTTCCTCCATATTATTCTCAGAAAGTGCATTCCAGAACCACATGTCATGTAAAACATTACTTTCCTCATATCTTTTGTCAGTCACTCTGAAATCAGTGTCTGTGATTCTTGGTCTTTCAATAAATGGGAACAGTTTCTCCCCATCTATTCTCTACAAAATCCTTTTGGTTTTGAGTGCTCCTATTAAATCTCCTCTCAATCTTCTTGAAGGAGAACAGTTCCAGATTACCAATTAATCCATATAACTGATTTTTTTAAATCTCTGGAATCATCTTTATAATTTTTCCTGCATCTTACATAAGAACATGAGAACTAAGACTAGGAGTAGGCCATCCGGCCCTTTGAGCCTGCTCTGCCACTCAATAAGATCATGGGTAATCTTTTTGTGGACTCCGCTCCACTTTCCCGTGTTTTCACCATATCTCTTAATTCCTTTATTTTTCAAAAAAGTATCTACCTGAGCTTTAAAAGTGATTACTGAAGTAGCGTCACTTACTTCCCTGGGCAAGGAACTCCATAGATTAACAACCCTCTGGGTGAAGAAGTTCCTTCTCAGTTCAGTTCTAAACCTGCTTCCTCTAATCGTGAGGCCATGTCCTAGTTTCACCTACCAGTGGAAACATCCTCTCTATTTCTATTTTATCAATTCCCTTCATAATTTTATACGTTTCTATAAGATCCCCCCTCATTCTTCTGAATTCCAATGAACATAATCCCAATGTAGAGGAGAAAGTGAGGTCTGCAGATGCTGGAGATCAGAGATGGAAATGTGTTGCTGGAAAAGCGCAGCAGGTCAGGCAGCATCTAGGGAACAGGAGAATCATTTCCATAATCCCAATGTACTCAGTCTCTCTCATAAGCCAACCCCCTCAACTCTGGAATCAACCTAGTGAACCTCCTCTGCACCCCCTCCAGTGCCAGTACATCCTTTCTCAAGTAAGGAGACCAAACCTGCATGCAGTACTCCAGGTGTGGCCTCACCAGCATCCAACACAGCTATAACGTTACCTCTCTGCTTTTAAACTCAATCCTTTTAGCAATGAAGGACAAAATTCCATTTGTTTTCCTGACTACTTGTTGTACATGCAGACCAACCTTCACGCACAAGGACATTCAGGTCCCTCTGCACAGCAGCATGCTGCAACTTTTTACCATTCGAGTAATAATCCATTTTGCTGTTACTCCTACCAAAATGTATGACTTCACATTTACTAACATTGTATTCCATCTGCCAGACCTTTGCCCACTCACTCAATGTATCTGTGCTCCTCTGCAAAGTTTCACAGTCCTCTGCACACTTTGTTCTGCCACTCATCTTAATGTCATTGGCAAATTTTGACACTATTCACGTGGTCTCCAACTCCAAATCACCTATATAAATTGTAAATAATTGTGGTCCCAACACTGATCCCTGAGGGACACCACTAGTCACTGATTGTCAGCCAGAATAGCACTAGTTTATCCTATTCTTTGCTTCCTGTCAGTCAACCAAACTTCTATCCATGCTAATACTCTATCCCTAACACTATGCATTCTTATATTATGCAGCAGCCTCATTTGTGGCACCTTGTCAAAGGCCTTTTGGAAATCTAGGTACACCACATCCACTGTGTCCCCTTGTCCACCTTGTTTGAAATGTCTTCATAGAATTCCAAAAGACCTGTGAAGCATGACCTGCCCTTCATGAATCATGCTGCATCTGTACAATGGGACAATTTCTTTCGAGGTGCCCTGCTATTTCTTCCTTGATAATAGACTTAAGCACCTGCCCCACTACAGAGGTTAAGCTCACTGCTCTATAATTCTCCATCTTTTATCTACTTCCCTTTTTAAACAGTCGTTTCACATTTGCTATTTTCCAATCTGCTGGGACTGCCCCAGAGTCCAGCGAAGTTTGGAAAATTACGGCCAGTCCATCTGCTATTTCTCCCACCATCTCTTTTAGTAACCTGGGATGCATTCCATCAGGGCCAGGAGATTTATCTATCCTTAGCTCCATTGGCTCTTCTGTAATAATAATTGTTTCCAGGTCCTCAACTACCTTTGTCTCTTCATCACTTACTGGCATGTTATTAATATCCTCCACTGTGAAGACTGATACAAAGTACCTGTTCAATGCCTCAGCCATTTCATCATATCCCAGAACTAACTGCCCCCCTCATCCTCTAAAAGGACCAACATTTACTTTAGCCACTCTTCTTTATTTTATATATTTATAGAAACTTTTGCTATCTGTCTTTATATTCCATGCTAGTTTTTTCTCATAGTCTATCTTACTTTTCTTTATAGCTCTTTTTGTGGCTTTCTGTTGTCCTTTAAAGTTTTCCCAATCTTCCAGATTCCTGCTATTTTTGGCCACTTTGTATGCCTTCTCTTTCAATTTGATAGCCTGTCTTATTTCCTTAGATATCCATGGCAGATTACCTTTCGATTAGATCTTCTCTAATGCCTTTACACCCTTCCTAAAGTGTGATGTTCAGAAGTGCACAATACTCCATCTGAGACCAATGATGTTAAAGGGCCACCATAACTTCTATGTCACTATTTACAAAGTGAAGGATCCCAAATTCTTTATGAAAAGATTTTACAACCTTCCATGTTGCCTTCAATGATTTTTGGGCGCACACACACACCTGAGGCTTTTTCCTCCTCCATCCCCTTTAGATTTGTATCCTTCAGTTTATATTGCCTCTCCTCGTTCTGTCACCAAACTAAATCAATTCAGAATTATTTGTGTTAAATTTCATCTGCCACATGTATACCCATTCGCCAATCTTTGTATGTTGCTACTGATGCTTACCATGAGCATCCTTATAGTTTGCATTACTTCCAAATTTTGCTTCACCTGTGAGTTTTTGAAGTTTTCTCTGGTACTCCTAATTGAAGTCATTAATGTAGATTGAGACATTGGTAACACTAGCTACAGGGAAATCCATGTGATTCCAATCTAAAAATCCAACTGCTCAATTCTAATCTCCAACTCAAACAACTACATCTCCATGTCCCCATGTGTTATTTGGCACCTCAGCAAACATGTTCTAGAAGCCCGTATACATTACAGCAAGTATTATCCTCATACATTCTCTGTCAACTCAACAAGACTGCAACCAATTTGTGCACAGCTCACTCTCACAAACAGTAATGTGAGTACAGTTTGAAAATCTGATTTAGAGATGTTGGCTAAGGTATAAACTTTGGGCAGGAGATCAGCAGGAACATCCCTGCTTTTAAAAACTTTGATTTATGTAGCATCTTTACTGAAAGGAGTAAGGAGAGCAGAGACCAGCCAAGAAAAGGTCTATTAGGAGGTTAATTTGTCAAACTGAATGTGTGACTATCACAGTGTGAACAGACACTGATGGAAAGTAGTGTCATGTAAAGTAGACAGGCCTTACGCCTTGTATGCATGAAGGTTAAACTAAAGGTTAAATTTATAAATCACGATACTGGTACAAAACATAAATTTTTTAAATTTACCGGCTTTTCTTATTTCCATATTTTATTCCCATTAATTAAATTTCAGGTTTTCACAAAATATTGGACTCATAAAAAGGCAGCTATGGCAATGTATTAAGACTGGTGTACAATTACTTTTGTGCTTGTGGGAGACAGTAAATCCAGGGACAGGTTTGGAATCTCTTCTCCCACTTCTCCACCATACCCTCAGCTAAAACAGAATTAATAATGGCAGAAGCCCGAAGGAAGTTACATTGACATCAAGCAGACCATTCTCTCCCTGACAGAATTTGGTATGAGGTAATGCCATTTGCTGTGGATAATTTTACACCCTTCTGGCTTCCCACTGAGTACAGCATAACTCACATCTGGTACAAAGGCACCTCCAAAGCTCACCTAATCAGTTTGACACCTCAGACAGTTTATAAACTTTCCTGCTTTGCAATCTGAAATATTAGCAATTTAACAGCCACAGAGTGAAGCCCTGTCCCCATTAGCTCTTTGTTTCCAAGCATATTGAATTTACAAGTCTTATAATCAGTGAGAACATTTCTCCATGCTCTGTTGAATGTTATGTCTGCAGTCTTTCTCAGTCCTACATCCCACCAAATGGCCAGTCTCTAGCTTTGGATCCCCCTCTAATCTCTCGTCCACCCTTAGCTGTCTCCACTCTACTCCTGGAGGTGCAATTCTACTTCTCACTCTGCCATTAAAAATGTGCACAAATTTATAACTTCTATTTAGTTATCTTTCCCACAATCGCTCATATCTTTTCCTTCCCCAAACCTACAATCACCAATGATCTCGGTGCCCCTCCAATTCTTGCATTTTGCACTATCAGTTTTCATTCCTCCCCCATCAGCCAACATGCCTTCACCGACATGGGTCTATGCTGTCAAATTCCAATCCAAAATCTCTTCGCCTCTCAACTTCTCTCTCTCGTCCTTCAAAAAGCTCCTTATGACCTACCACTTTAGCTTTTTGGTCATCCTGTCTTCTTATGTGGCTCAGTGTCCAATTTGATTTGACCACACTCTGTGAAGCACTTAGGAGTATTTCAAGATGTTAAAGGTGCCATCTAAATCAAGTTGTTGTTGTATGGCCATATGTTAGTACATGACCAAATATAGCGGGAAGTGAAAAGAATAACAATTTGGTGCAAGCATTGAATAATCAGAGAATGGAAGAGGGACATGTTTTGATGCAGGCTGCCACCTAAGGCATTCTAAAATAAGAGTTGGCCTCTTATTGAAGGTCAATGAAATCTGTCAGCCAGGAAGCATTAATCATAATTGGAATCTGTCATTGATTCAGAAAGTATTAGTGAATTTATAATATTGAGCATTGAAGCGCATCGATAAACTTTGTTTAATAAATAATCCAAACTAAAATGCAGGAAAACAAATCAAAATTCCAATAAATGCAGCCAGCAAATCTTTAGTTCTTTCTAACCAAACTGCAGAGACGGTACAAAATTAATCAGATTGATAAATGACTGTCATCTTCAGTATGCCATGCAGAATAAAACAACATTCTGCATTCCGGTTATTTGTCTCTGATTTTTATGTTTGCAGGTTCACAGATTTGTTTGCTGGATGCTGTGTTACTGCTCCAAGATCAAACAGTTATTTGACTCGAGTAGGTGTCACAATGTGGTCTGATTGTACCCTTACCCAACATTCATTGCTGTACCTATTATGTGATGGCCTTTAATTTAGTTGGTTGCACTCGTAACCGCTGAGTTATAAGATTGTGATCTGAAGTCCCACTTCGCAGTTTCAGCCTATGACTCAGGTGTTGCCTTTCCACAGGTTATTGGGCAGATGTGGAGTCTGGATTTGAGTTTACGATCAGGTCAGCCATGGCCTTATTAAATGACAGGCCTGGCTGGAGGACTAAATGCCTTGCTGCTGCTTCAAATACATACAAACACTTTCCATCTGTGACCATTGGTCAATGATCATCAATAAGGCCACTGGTTGCTTTCCTTTCTCTTCCTTCTATGGATCAGATTCAGACACAGAGGCCAATTCAAACAAAGTACCTTTATTGGTCAGAGTATTGAGTACAGGAGTTGGGAGGTCATGTTGCAGCTGTACAGAACATTGGTTAGGCAATGCAATTCTGGTCTCCTTCCTATCGGAAAGATGTGAAACTTGAATATTGCATGCAATTCTGGTCTCCTTCCTATCGGAAAGATGTGAAACTTGAAAGGGTTCAGAAAAGATTTACAAGGATGTTGCCAGGGTTGGAGGATTTTAGCTACAGGGAGAGGTTGAACAGGCTAGGGCGAAGGCTGTGGGGTGACTTTATAGAGGTTTATAAAATCATGAGGGGCATGGTTTGGATAAATAGACAAAGTCTCTTCCCTGGGGTGAATCCAGAACTAGAGGGCATAGGTTTAGGGTGAGAGGGGAAAGATATAAAAGAGACCTAAAGGGCAACTTTTTCATGCAGAGGGTGATACGTGTACGGAATGAGCTGCCAGAGGGAGTGGTGGAGGCTAGTACAATTGCAACATCTAAAAGGCATTTGGATGGGTATATGATAGGAAGGGTTTGGAGGGATATGGGCCAGGTGTTGGCAGGTGGGACTAGATTGGATTGGGATATCTGGTCGGCATGGGCAGGTTGGACTGAAGGGTCTGTTTCCATGCTGTACATCTCTATGACTCTACTGATGCCCTGCTATACTCAATTAGTTCATATGAGCCACCAAGGTATCATTCTGTGCAGCTCTTCATGGTCTGACTAACTCTCAATTTTCCAATCTCTTCTTCTGTTAAATATTTTAAAATCAATTTAAGAATTGAGCTGTGTCTCGAGGCAGCAGTCAACCTCTGTCATAGTTTATGAAAGCTGCTGCTAGTGTGCATCATAACAAAGCTGTTTATCATCCTAAATCTATTACACTGATATTCCTGTCATCCTTCATTATCCCTGCAGTGCTATATTGCATAACTCTGGGACCAGGATTCAAACATAGCCAAGACTTGAGATTCAGGTTGTATGCAAGAATTGCATAGTGTTCATAAGACTACCCTGGAGTTTATCACCACATGACCCAGCTGATCATGTTCACCTCCACACCCTTAGTATGTCTCTTGTTCAAACACCAATCTAATTCTCTTTGGATGAACCCAATATCCTCAATGGTTTAGAGCAGAGAACTCTAGATGTCTACCACCATCGTCATAAATAAATTTGTTCAAATCTTTGCTTCACTTTTTTTTAGCATACATGATCATTCATTGATCAGTGTAAACAATCACTACTTACCTTATTCTAAGTTACAAATCACACAACACCAGGTTATAGTCCAACAGGTTTAATTGGAAGCACTAGCTTTCGGAGCGCCGCTCCTTCATAAGGTGGCTGTGGACCTCCCACCTGATGAAGAAGCAGTGCTCCAAAAGCTAGTGCTTCCAATTAAACCTGTTGAACTATAATCTGGTGTTGTGTAATTTGTAACTTTGTACACCCCAGTCCAACACCGGCATCTCCAAATCATACCGTATTATAAATATTCATTATCCTCATGACCATTTTGTAACTCTTTAAGCTTCAATTAAAAATGTCTAAACTTTTCAAGCCTCCTTCATAATTGTAATCCTCTGTCTCTGAGCCACCAACACACTCCTTTCTCCCAAAATTGCTTTTCTGTTCTCCTGCTAAATGGTGCCTTAGCTTGTTACCACTATTTCAACTGTGTGCTTGTTATGACATGCACAAATTCAATATTTCTTCCTTGTTTTTATTATTTATGCTCCTTAATTAAAAAAAAAAGATTTTTTGACATGTATTGACTTTATTCACTGATGATCCACAGCCTGTAATGGTCTGTCCTCATACTAAGGTTTTGCTGTTTACACCATTAGCTCATTATGTCATTCGATAAGTCACTTTATTACATTAAATGATTTATATAAATTTATATAAATGATTTAGATATGAGCATAACAGGTGTAGTTAGTAGGTTTGCAGATGACACCAAAATTGGAGGTGTAGTGGCCAGCAAAGAACATTACCTCAGACTACAACAGATCTTGATCAGATGAGCCAATGGGCTGAGACGTGGCAGATGGAGTTTAATTTAGAGAAATGTGAGGTGCTGCATTTTGGGAAAGCTAATCTTAGCAGGACTTATACACTTAATGGTAAGGTTCTGGGAAGTGTTGCTGAACAAAGAGACCTTGGAATGCAGGTTCATAGCTCCCTGAAAGCGGAGTCACAGGTAGATAGGATAGTGAAGAAGGCATTTGGTATGCTTTCCTTTATTAGTCATAGTATTGAGTACAAGAGTTGGGAGGTCATGCTGCAGCTGTACAGGACATTAGTTAGGCCACTGTTGGAATATTTCGTGCAATTCTGTTCTCCGTCCTATCAGAAAGATGTTGTGAAAGGGTTCAGAAAAGGCTTGCAAGGATGTTGTGAGGGTTAGAGGATTTGATCTATAGGGTGAGGTTGAATAGACTAGAATTGTTTTCCCTGGACCGTCAGAGGCTGAGGGGTGATCTTGTAGAGGTTTATAAAATCATGAGGGGCATGGATAAGATAAATAGACAAAGTATTTTCCCTGGGGTGAGGGAGTCCAGAACTAGAGGGCATAGGTTTAGGGTGAGAGGGGTAAGATATAAAAGAGACCTAAGGGGCAACTTTTTCACGCAGAGGGTGATACATGTATGGAATGAGCTGCCAGAGAAAGTGGTGGAGGCTAGTACAATTGCAACATTTAAAAGGCATCTGGATGGGTACATGAATAGGAAGGATTTGGAGGGATATGGGCTGGGTGCTGGCAGGTGGGACTAGATTGGGTTGGGATGGACAATTTGGACCGAAGGGTCTGTTTCTGTGCTGTACATCTCTATGACTCTATGATTCTATATAACTCAGGCTTCAAAACAAACCTCAGAGGAACATCTTTCTGATAGGACGGAGACCAGAATTGCACGCAATATTCCAACAGTAGCCTAACTAATGTCCTCTATAATGCGATGGTTGCTTTCTTATGCAATCCCATGTCATAAAAAAACACACTTTAGAAATTGCAAATAAAGTGTTGGTGGTGTAATCACGTTCATATCTTTCTAGTCCATGATTGTCTTTTTTTTTGCTAAAACCTTGACTTTTAGTCAGTCAATCAACTAATTCTCCCTCTCCACGTTGCCATTGAAATGACTGGGATACCCATTCCCTTTAGAAATCTCTGCTGGTGAATGTTAATTATTTTGCATTCTCCACATTGTTAGTGATTTCATCACCATACATTTTAATGCTTGCAAGTTACCTGGCATTCTCTTAATCTCTCAGTGTAACTCATCAGATTAGCCACAGTGTCTTCCACCAAAACTTGCTAAGCGAATAAGAGAATCCCATACATGTTCTACTCCCAGATCTTTACAATGACTGAAGTGAAACGAAGTGCATTTTCTGGCTTGTCTCATCATCTTCTTTGGAAGACATTTGAATTTCTGGTACACTATTCCTTTCCATACAAATTTGAAAAATATCGTCTCAGTTATTTCTTAACTATCATTTTTCAGGATCCTCAGATTCAAGCCAGTGATTTTTTTTTATCTTGAGTATAAGAAATATCTTTAGTAAGATTGTTATTTGAATAGCAACCTCCACTAATAGTTCTTTCACCAATTTCTGGTAGTTCCGCAATCTCAATATATACTTCCCTCTGAAAACTGAGATGAAATATGTCTTGTTTTTTTCACTCTGCAATACAGACACACCTCGTTCATTTGACAAGAGTACAAGCTTTATCTTGACCATTGTCTTTAGGCAAAAGTTGATGAAATTTATATCTTTTTATTGAGCTCCATTGCTCTTGTAATGACAGGTCACTCGGCCTCAATACCTTTGGTTGGTGAGGGAATAAATTAATCAGGGTTCTTCCTCATGAACACATGCATAACCCTTTTGGGAAAATGCATGAAAAATGGTCACTGGCTGAAGTTACAGAGGGTGTTGGGAAAGGAACCATTGCTATCAAAAATCTGGAGATGGGTCAGGGTTGGGGGAAATGTAGGGAGTGGGTGATATAACAGAGATTAGCAAACAATAAGTATCATTATTAAATTAATTTAACAAATGGAAATGGAGCTTAATTCTGTATCTGACTTTCACTGTATCTGAACTGGAAGTACTTAATGGAATAGTGCAGGATGATCAGTAATACACAACTAATGATTGGAAGCACTTAATATCAGTGCCAGGTGCCTACAATAGGCAAGTTCATGCTGACCATAAAACTCTAAACCAAACATATAAAATATTATGAATAATTAGTAAAAGTTTAACAGTATCTCATTGAATTTTGTGAAGAGCAGACTGTAGGTTCTGGAACTTTGGACATTTTGTGATTTGTGTAGGGAAGATCGTAAGGAGTCATGTTCAAGAAATCAAGTCTTGATGTAGCAATATTTTTGATAAAGAATTCAGCAGTACTGGAGGAGTGGCAGCGAAGGAGATGGATGATGTTGAAGAAGAAGTCTTAGTAATAAACGAACTATGAGCTCTAAACCACAGAAGCTTAACCCTGGTTCAAATGATGCACTGAGGTTGCAAAAACATTGTTTATTGATTGATATGCAAGAGCTAAGAGTACAACAGACAAAGACAAACAGGTTTTCAACTATGGTGTCCAGGTTTGTTAATGCTCAAATTAGTGATACCTAGAAGGTTGTGATGCAGAAATCATAGGGTGAAAATAATGTCTTGGCTTGTTTAGGCAAAGGATAGGAAGGTATTGGGAAATTGATGAGGATGGTGAGGAAGTGGTCATTAAAGCGATTGCGTAGACAGCCTCAATCATGCATTGGAAAAAAAGTTTATAAGTCTTTCACATTTTGCATTGGAGGCGAGAATGAGACAGGTAGAGACATTAGAGAATTTAGTTGGACACAGAATCTTATTGGGCTAATGGGAAAGCTGGGAACCTGTGTGAAAATAAGGGTATTAAAAAGCACACTCCAGACATCTGCTGACAGCCATCAGCAGTATTGGATTAAGGACCAATCAGGAAGATATTGATAGTTGGAGGAAGGAGGTTTAGGGGAGCAATGGTAATATCATGGGGTGGCATGGTGGCTCAGTGGTTAGCACTGCTGCCTCACAGCGCCAAGGACCCGGGTGAGATTCCAGCCTTAGGTGACTGTCTGTGTGGAGATTGCTCATTCTCTCTGTGTCTGTCTCTGGGTTTCCTCTGGGTGCTTCGGTTTCCTCCCACAATCCTAAGATGTGCAGGTTAGGTGAATTGGCCTTGCTAAATTGCCTGTATGTCTTCAAGGGATGTGTAGGTTAGGTGCATTGGTTCGGGGTAAATATAGGAAATATAGGGTAGGGGAATGGGTCTGGGTGGGTACTCTTCGGAGGGTCAGTATGGTCATGTTGGGCCAAAGGGCCTGTTTCCGCACTGTAGGGATTCTATGATTCTACTTCTAGTTCCTGGTTTGAGTCCCATGCCAGATTATTAGCCATGGAAGGTGCATTTTAAAGAGGCTAAATTAGTTTGTTACCAGCCTGAAAATCCATTCAATATACCTAATGGTAGGCTGTAAGAACAGGACGTCTCTGTGCAGCCATCCTACCAAAAACAATGGTAAAGCACTAAAGTACTTTTCCCATAAAAATAGACCAATCCAATGGAAATCCATGATCCAGCATGTAGAACCATGGCTGGAGAAAAGACAGCCAGTTTAGTGAGGGAATTTGAATATCCTTTTCCAGAAGCAGGTGTGCAGGGAGATGTGGATGTTATAAGAATTGAACTAATGATACAGGTAATCTTATCCATTATTCAAAATCTCTATAATAATGAGTAACTCAATGAATGGAAAAATCCAGGGGACAGATACTATCCAAACACAGCAACTACATTTTCTTCAGATAGAAGGACAGACCGGTTACATTTTGTCTATCTGTGGTTTATGGAGACATATGCTAGGGTGTAGCTGCCTTCAGTGAGGTCCAATTTTCAATAGTCTGATGTCAAAAATATGACACTCGAGCTTTAGACTTTTCTAAAAGTGTTGGAGTTCTTCGGAGAGGAGAAGCACTTCTTTGGAGAGGTTCAGGCTCCATTTTGGCTAAACGAGAGACGTTTTCCAACTTTATGCATATTTCGAACAGAATAGAATAGTAATTTATTGTCTAAAAAGTAGTGAAAAGTGTTTAAAGTCACCATATTTCCGCACCTATATTAATAACAGAAATCACATACATAAAAAAGAATTAAGACAGAGTCCATCTTTGTTCAATTCATGGCTTATGGGTTCCCAAGGTTGAGAAAAAGACAGGGAGCACATTCTCCACCACTGAGGAAAGGTGAAATTAAAGCCGCCGTATCTCAGGCCTGTTGGAATCCAGGGCCAGACCACCAACGCACCGAACACACATCATCACGAAAAGCTGCCAAAGCCGACCACCACTCTGTAGGACCCACTAGGTCACAGCCCCAATGGCCATGAGGAATGGACCACACTGCCTGCACCACTGCAATTGCCTCCTGAAACACCCTTTCTCCACTGAAACCATTAAAAGAAGTTAAGATGAAGTTTGACGTTAAACATAAATAAATGAAAAATGTTTAAAAAAAGATGAGACAAGCCTGGTGAAAGAAGCAGATGGGCTTAGGAGCCTTAACTAGGCTAAAATGTATAATTTATAAGGCACTGCTGAAGATTATTTGTATGATAAACTTTTATAAGGACAAAAGTATTGCACTGTATACTGTTGAATGTATTCTAATGTTCAGGGAAATTTGAGTTACTTTTAGGTCACTTACTCATTAAGTAAACTATAGTCTCTAGTCAGTAAGAGTGAGGATGAGATCAACTAAAAATGAGATTAAAGTGACTGGTCTTCTTTCTCATCTGTTTAAAGGTTTCTTTTTAGTTAGAGACTTCTTGGTTCCTGTGATAACTAAGTATTTTCTGAATGGGAAGACCTTTTCTATATTGTTTTGATAGTAATAGAAATGGATCAATTTTCAACCCATCACTTTATCTTAATAATAAAAAATTGATTTTAATAAAAAAAAACACTGACTTAAAATGGCTGCAGTGTGCGCCTTTGACCAGGTTGACACAGCTCATGAAAAAATTAAAAAAGAGAATCTATCGGAATTGAAATTAACATTTTTTTAAAGTCATCAAAAAGCAACTCTGTACCTTGTGGTTGATTTACACCTTTTTGGATGTGGTCGGCAGATTCTCCAAGTTGACAAAAAACAATTAAGCCTGACGCTGGAATACTGTATTCAAGGCACTAGCTCTTGGGCAGTGAGACAGAGAAGCAAAATGAATTGGTTTCAGCAGACCTGGAATGTTCATGTTCTCATTCTCTCTCTTCCCTCCCTCATATTTCTTACAGCCTCTCAAAAACAGCACTGAGTGATGAAGCTAATCAGAGAAACATCCATTCATGAAGAACTCAAGGATGCTGAGGATGTAAGACATTAATTAAACAAATGTGATCTCAAGTTAAAAGGATTTTAAGGAATTTTTCAAACTTGGGGTGAGTAATTAATAAAATGTATTTTACTTGGAAGTAGTAACAAATAAATAAATATCAGTTTTTCTTTCACTCAAGAAAACTTTGTAACTGGCTCCTTAATTTTGACTTGAATTAATTAAAGTATTACTTGAAGTGTGATATTGCTGTTTGCTAAAATTAATGGCAGGTATTTGTTTGTAAACTAAGGAACATTAAAAAGATTGACCCCTCCTCACTTGATCTTAACAATGTCTTCAAAATGGCAAGTTTACAATCTGTTTCTCTTTTAAACAAAAGAATTCTGGAAACCGCTTGCACGTGAACCAATCTCATATTGGGACTAAACACACAATTAAATAAAATGATCATGAAGTAGGACCCAGAAAATATGTTGTTATGTGCCCAGTATTCAATTTTCATTTTCAGTTAGAAGGTATTTAAATATTCAAAATACAAAGCGAGGAAGAAATGGTGATTTCTATATGAAAATGTACATGTTTTTTTTCTGGCTTGACGAGCAGCTGCTGACAACCAACAGATAAACAACTGAAGGTGAAACTTCCACATGGTTCCCCGGAGCCTTTTCACAGATCTTCTCCAAAGTTATAGTGGAAAATTGGGAGAAACTTGCATAAAGAAGAATACTATTGGACTTTAAGGAACCAACAAGATGTGACAAGAGTAATTTGTTCTTATGGCAGATTAAGAGAGCTAGGTCAGATTGCACAATGTTTAATTTTGATTGCAGAGTAACACATTATACTTTGTAGGCTGTAAGATTGCATAGGTTCTTTCTAATAATGAAGGCCATTTTACCCTATTAAGTTCATTGATTCAGAAAAAAACCTAACATTCTTCCTCTATGCTGTCCAATTGTTACTTAAATTAGTCTAAAACCTTCCTCTCCATTGTTTCTAACATGAAACCCATAACATTTATTGACCACACTGCTGCCCTGGGTTTAATCCCTAAACAATATCAATGGAAATTAATTCATCCTTTTTAACAGAATTGCCACAACCTTTTAAAAATAGTTTGCAATTAATAAACATCTAAATCCATAATTACGTTCAAATTTTGGGTTTTGACAGAGCAGGAAATGATTGATATGAACAAGATAGAGGTGCCTTACTGAGGAAACTGGTTACCTCATAAAATGGAGATAAAATCATTTTGTCATTGATAAATGAATTCATATCAAGAGAGGGAGGCAGACCAGAAATAGGAGCTGACATTTAGCAAATAACTTTACCAGGGCCATGTGACTGGATGTTGACACTCTTGCACAGATATCATTAATCTTATCAAGTCCTGGTACAGTCAAACCTTCAGCTCCAGGAGTTAGTATTCCTTTAAAGACAGGCAGATACATGGAGATAACTTTAACCAGCATTGATCCTCAGTGCAGAACTTCAAAGCTAACAATCTGCTCAACACAGTGAGACATTCTCCAATTACAGCAGAGCACATCTACCATTAGTGATTGTCCATTACCTTTCTTAACTTTAAGTAGTCTGGGAAAGCTCAGCATTACAGCACAGACTATTTCTAGGTCAGAGTTCTAGTTATGTTTTGCATTTAACAAGTACACTTTGTTCCCTCTCTCAGGCCAATCCCCTGCACCCGATCCCCTGACGCAAAATTCTCGACGCAAAATTCTCAAAACTATTTACAATTCCTGCATTGGGGAATTGTCTTCCAAACCATTTCTTACAATCTGGAAGGGATTTCAGAAAAAGCTGAAAATGATTCTTTTCATTGACAATTCCCCATCCCCCTTCTCCTCCATCATTTTTGCATGTCAAGAATCCACAGCACAGATCATTCAGTTCACCTCATTCATGCCAATGCTTATACTCTCCTCCAATTCCAATTACATCTTCCTATCCTGCCTATTACATTGACACTAATCTGAACTACCCTCTCTTGTTCACGCTAAATGCCAAAATCCCATCCTGCATGTATTTTCTCCTCCTTGATCTGAAGAATTTCTTCCTATAAGTTGTTCCTTCTCATTACATGCTTATCTTCCTATGTCTTTCCCTCCTGCTACAATCTCCAGGATTTTACAATCTTAGTTTGGTGTCACTTAACCATTGTGCTGTTCGATTCAGTTTGTCCTCTCTCCTAAGTTATTAAACTGTGATGTCCTGTATTGGGAGCCCTGGCCCTTCAACTAGGATTCTCAATGGAATAGCATGGAAAATAGCTGGACTGCAGGGCAAGGCTGAACAAAAGCAGGGAAGGTGAAGGGGAACTGGAATGGAAGAAACTAATTTGACACTAAAGTCCATTCTTTTTCACTTGAATCATAGAGACCCCATAGTGTGGAAACAGGCCATTTGGCCCATTGAGTCCATACCAACCCTCCAAAGAGCATCCCACACAGACACATATCCCTACCCTATGCTTGCAACCCTACATTCCCCATGGCTAATCCACCTAGCTTGCACATTCCTGGACACTATGGGCAATTTAGCATGGCCAACCTACCTAACCTGCACTACTTTGGACTGTGGGAGGAAACCAGAGCACCCAAAGGAGACCCACGCAGACATGGGGAGAATGTGCAAACGTCTCACACGGCAGCCACCAGAGGGTGGAATTGAACCTGGGTTCCTGGCGCTGAGGCAGCAGTGCTAACCACTGAGCCATCATACCACTCCATGAGCTTGAGCTCAACTCAAATCATCCCTTGCTTATCTTTATTGTCTTTACGGCTCTTTTCTTTTCTCCAATAACACATCTAATGATCTTGTGAACCACCTTGCAGGGAGGAAGTTGCCCTAACTTGCTTTTCATTCTTAATTTACTTAATATAGATTTACCTTGTAGCACAGTGGTGCTTTTAACAGCCAGGGGAGGGGAATACAAATTGTAGCATAAATGGTTGTTAAATTCAAAATGCTTATGGTTTAGGGCTTCAAGGGTTCATTTAGGGATCAGCAGTGTTTCAGTGAAAGCTAGGTTTAGAATGGTGTGGACCTTATCCAATATAAAGGAGCTTGTACATCCTGCTGGGAGTTTGCATGTGCTTTCAGCTCATTATCTGCAGTCTTAGAATTTAGGTTAGCACTTGCAACCATCCTTGGACAGCGGTGTTTCACAAAATGTATGAGACAATCCCTTTGTCAAAACTTGAAAAAAGTAAGTAGTTGCTGTAAATCAACAGTCTTAATGAATTGTCTCAGTGCACTAAAACTCTGGGATGATAAATAGATTCACTCTAAAATTCAAATCCATGCTGTAAATCAAGGCTTGGTTCATATTCTGCATTTGCTAATATTAAAAGCTTATGTTATTTCTGACTGGGACATTTCTGCAAACAGCTTTTTAAAATTAGTGGGAATTGACGTAGGAGTCCAAGGGAAAGTGTAAATTGTGAGCTCCTATCATAGCCTAGTAGATAAATAGATAAAGGTCAAGATGGATGTTGTATGAACAGAAACCCAATAGGAGGATTCCATTTTCTATCGCTGCTTTGCACTGAGCTGAGCTAAGAGTGGTGCTTTAGGTGGCTTCACAGGACCTGGGTCAGAAAGGAAATTCAATCTCAGGTTCCCTACTTCTGTTGGCTACCCAGCCCAGTTGCTTGACCAGAGTTTTTGACACAGGATGTCATTGCAGCCAATCTAGGTCTTATTTTGTTTAACATTCACACACATTCCACCAGATTACTGCTCATTAGCAAATGGGGTTGGGGCACAGATCTTTTTGATCCCTAGTCCATGATATTTAGGTCAACACTCTCCCTGTAACACAATCTTAGCATTCAGCAGTGCCCTTGGAAATGTTCAGAGTTGACTTGAAGTAAAACTTTAAACAAGCAAATCTTTCTCATGAGTCTGGAGATCAGAACTTGGATACTGACATGATCATTTTAAGATTACATTTGATATCCCCTTTAAATCATCTTTGGAATTACATTATTGAATATGTTTCCATTTTCCTTCAAAGTAAATTATTGTTAAAACATTTTCTTACCTTAGTATCATGAATTCCAGAAAGTTCCTCGAAGGTTTTCTCACCGACCATGACAGCTGCCAGGTTAGCTGTATAACTGGATAAGACAAGGAGGCAAAAGATTGCCCAGAGGTTCATTAAGAAACGCCCAGTCCAACATTTGGGTGTCTTACTAGAAACAGTTCGTCCAAAGAGGATTGCGTAACATAGGTTAAGAGCTGAGGAATAAGAGAATACTTTTATTCTATTTCTTCCATTGGGCGTCATTCCAAATGGACTTTTCCACTCATAAAGTGTCAGAAACAAGGCTGTGAGATGGAGAGCCACAAAAATCCCAACCCACATCGACCAGTGCAGTGGCCACATGAAAGCACCAATGGGAGCAGCTGTATCTCGAGACCTCACAAGGATGGCTAAACTGGTGGAATAGAAAGGGCTGGTGAAATCTATCACCCTGCTGCGTGCTGAATTGATGCTAAAGGAAGTGACAGCCATGTGGGCAGCACCACTGAGGAGGTCACCCACCAGTCCTGTCCATCCACCATTTTTCCAGGCGCCATACTTCCCATCTCCGACAATGTACAGGTCAAAATCAAAACCAAGGTCGTCCGATAGCTTCTCCAGGAGGTCCATGCAGTAACCATAGCAACATTTCTTGTACTCTGTCGGCACTGATCCATTTTCGTTGTTCAACTCCTCAAACAGCTGCGTCAGCACAGCAGGGTCTTTGGTGTGAGGATCCAAACACAAAAGGCCTGCAGGGCAACTACCATCACGGTCAACCTCCCTGGTAAAAACAAAGGGCAACTCTACCAAGGTGACCACCCGCAGCTTGGAGTGAGATGAGCTGCTCTGTTGATTCACTTCATTATGACTTCTACTGGGCCAAATCCCTTGTTCGATCTCAATCTTCTGGCGGTTCCATTTGCCAACCCTCACCCAGGTGGGTTTTCCTAATGGATCCTGCCGCAGGTTCCAGATATGGTACCGGTGATCGCTGCGGATGTGTGATGTCTCCTGTACATGAATATAACCCGTTACCCCATCAAACGATGTGTTTGCCAGAAATCTAGAGGAAAATAAATGTGGAAAGAAACATTGTGTCTTTAACATAGCAAAATATTCCAAAGACATATCATTACACAAAATCCGAAACACGCAAGGAGATATTGTGACAAACTTTGGCCAAAGAATTAGGTTTTAAAGAGCAGCTTAAGGGAAAGAACTAGATAGATAAGGGAGGAATCTTGGAGCATAAGACCATAACACTTAGAGACTGAAGTAGGTCATTTATCCCAACAAGTCTACATCAACACTCAATGCAACTTTGGCTTGAGAAATGAAAGGAATGGATCCAAAAGTGGGGCAAAGGAAATTGTAGATTCACCTATGGCTAGAATTGGAGTCACACTTTTTTTTTAAACAATTGCACAAGTGGTTTCACAGATAAGGGAGGGTCAACCTGTGATGGATCTGAACACAAAGATGAAAATGTTAAATTGGATGTATTGTAGGACCAAAAGTCAATTAAGACCAGTAAGCACAGGGGTGATGAATGAATGAGAACTGCTGCAAGTTGGGACACAAGCAGCAGATTTTTGAATAAGCCAAAGTTTATGGTGAGCAGCAGTGTAAGCGTTGCCAAAGCATTGGAATACCCCCCAGAGGAACCTTGATTATCTGAAGGACACAACTGGGGATTATTTTGTTTAGATAATCAAATGCCGGATAACAAACTTAGCCAAGCATCGGGACCTTGCCATCTTGTTCGGATAATCCGACATTCAGTTAATTGAATGCTGGATAATCAAGGTTCCTCTGTATATGAATCTGGAGATTAATATAAGCATGGATAATGGTTTTGCACAGATGGGCTAAGGCAGGAGTATACCATTGACATGAAAATTACTACAAGTTTAAAGTAATCTCAACATAATGTATGTTAACATACAAGATGAGAAGACCATCAAACCTTATCATTTCAACAGATGACTTTATAAATTTTTAATCAGTCTGTGCACAGGTATTATGACACCTCTGTGGGATGTGAACCCAGGCCTTCAAAGGTCAGAAGTAGAGATGCTACCATTACGCCATCAAAGCTCACATGTGACTTTGTAAATTGTTTTCATCAATTGGGGCAGCACGGTGGCTTAGTTGTTAACACTGCTGCCTCACAGCACCAGGGTCCCAGGTTTGATTCCAGCCTCGGGTGACTGTGTGGCGTTTGCACATTCTCCCAGTGTCTGCGTGGGTTTCCTTCAGATGCTCCGGGTTCCTCCTTAGTCACAAAGATGTGCAGGTCAGGTGAATTGGCCACATTAAATTGCCCATAGCGTTAGGTTCATTAGTCAGAGGGAAATGGGTCTGGGTGGGTTACTCTTTGGAAGGTCGGTGTGGACTTGTTGGGCCGAAGGGCCTGTTTCCACACTGTAGAGAATCTAATCTAATAACGAGCAGAAGTTAATCATTCAGTTATTTGATAGTCAAAAATCTACCCCTCACTCTCTTAACTTTTTCTAATACTGTCCACTTCCTCACTGAGCTGCCTAATTTAAATAACCACTTCTCACAATCGATTCTGTTCTATTGTGTAGGAGATCATTTATTTTTCAAATGCCATATTTTAGGAGTGATGTCTCTCATGACAGATTATCACTCTGGTATTCACTGTCAAAGATACACAGGTGAGGAGTGGTCATTTGGGTGAGCTACTGGAGGCAAGCATGTAATACATACTCTTAAACCCCTGTGAAAATTAGTGTCTTCAGGATAATCGAAAGAATTGGAACCAGATCCACACACACACACACAAATACTTGGACAAGGTAGAAAATATTTTACAGAAGTCCCCCCCACCCGCAGGGGATAAGTTCCAAGACCTACTGTGGAAGCCCCGAACCGCAGATTGTTGCGATCCCATTCACTTAAATAGGAAATCTACCTTCCCAGTAGCCCCCAGGTTCCTGGTTACAGAAGGTTCCCTGTAATATGTTCGGGCCGCGGTAACTGTGGGTAACTGAAACCGTGGAAACCGGACCCATGGATACGGTGGCCAGCCTATATTTCACATGGAATGTTTGAAAATACCGAGACCCTCATGAATGTCAAACAAATTACAGAGAAAACGAATGTGACTTATGAAGAGTGATTGAATCGGCTAGATTCACACTCTCTACAGTTTAGAATACTGAGAGGTAATCTAATTGAAGCATATAAAATGATGCTTGTAATTCAGAGGCCCAGGATAATGCTCTAGGATCAGGGGTTCAAGTGCTACGACAGCGACTTGAGTAATTAAAATTCAATCAATGGATCTGGACTATAAAACTAGTCCCAGTAATGGTGACCATGAAACACCCATCAGTCTAAACACGTGGTTCCCAAGTGTATTTTAGTGAGGCAAATCTCCCACCCTTAACCAGTCTGGCCTATATGTGACTCCAGAACCACATCAATGTAGATGACTTATAATTGCTCTCTGAAATTGCTAAGCAAAGCACTCAGTTCAAAACCAATTTTGGATGGTCTTGCCAGTGACAACCACATCACATGTAAAAGCAAATCAAATGAAATTTTAGGTGTCTAAGCCAGAGATCTATGAATATTCTGATGATAAATGCAATCAAGACAGATTTTAGACAAAAAAGGATGTAAGGGATATGGGGATAGTGTAGGAAGTGGGCATCAGTTATTAAATCTTAATAAAAGAGTTGTTAAAGCAACTTATTAAATGGTGGGGCAGATGTGGGCCTAGAGCTGAAAATGTGTTGCTGGAAAAGCGCAGCAGGTCAGGCAGCATCCAAGGAGCAGGAGAATTGACGTTTCGGGCATGAGCCCTTCTTCAGATGTGGGCCTACTCCTGCCTATATTTCTGATCATTTTAACCTCCACAATAGAGATAATATCTGCTTTATCTTGGCGAATTTGGTGAAATGGTGAATTGTAAATGATCGTATATAGAACAATTTTGTTAGTAACAGTAAAGAATGAAAATCCTTCTCTTCTCACTGAGCAATTGATAACCCTTTGCTGCCAGGAGGTGCATCTCCTACCACTGATTGACAACTGTAGATGGGACACTTTGGGTTAGGGACATGTTTAAAATTAATTCTCAGGACACGGACATCAGTGGCAAGAGCAAAATTACCTTTAGTTGCTTGAACGGGTAACAGTGAGCCTTCTTCACTATTGAACCCTTATTGTTGTTCTGGCAAATCTGCTTCCATTTGGCTGTTAGATAGGGAATTCCACAATGAAGGATTGGCGATGCATGCCCAAGTTAGGATGAGTGGAGGGTGTCTTGGAGATAATATTATCCCAATGCACCTACCGCCCTTGCTCTTCTAGATGAAGGCTTTAAGGTGTGGAATGCAATTTTTCATCTCCTGTCCAAGCTGTCCCATCAGTAGCAGGATGGGAAAACTAATATCTGGGATCCTTCCAGATAGAACGATACATTGGATTATTCGGCTCCTCCTGTGTTCCAGTTTGGTGAGTTGGGATTGGGTGAGTGAATTGAGTGGATTTGACCAAGATGAGCCACTTTGTACTTCAGTGTACAGAGAAGAGGGGAGATAGGGTAAAGCTGGCTGCTAACTGTTACAGAGATTAATGGTCAAGGGACACCTGGTAAACATGGACAGTTGGAACTGCTTGCATCCACAGGCAATAATAACTGAGCTGTATCAACTTACAGGTAGGTTGATAAAAGCTACACATTTCCCCAGTTGCTTCTCACAATCAGCACTCACTGCCTGAGCATACATGAGAACATAAAAAATAGGAGAAGGAATAGGCCACCTGGCCCATCGAGCCTGCTCCGCCATTCGATAAGATCATGTCGGATCTTTTACATGGACTCAACTCCACTTAGCCTTCCATTCACTGCAACCCTTCGTTCCTTTACTGTTCAAAACTCTATCTATTGTTGCCTTAAAAACATTCAATGAGGTAGCCTCAACTGCTTCACTGAGCAAGGAATTGCACAGATTCACAACCCTCTGGGGGTGAAGAAATTCCTGCTTGACTCAATCCTAAATCTGTTCCCCCTTATTTTGAATCTATCCGCCTAGTTCCAGTTTCATCTGCCAGTAGAAACAACCTCTCTGCTTCTATCTTTTCTATTCTCTTGATAATTTTCTCTCTCATTCTTCTAACTTCCAATTAGTTTAGTCCCAGTCTACTCTGTAGTGTCTCCCACCTGCCCTCCTCCTCCTCTAACCTAGTTAATAAGGTAAGGTTCATTCTAAACTTCCTCTATTGAATATACGTTTGTTATTAATTTTATAGCAACTTGAACTAAGCTTTCTACTTTAGTAATGAGTGGGTGTTTAGATAAGTCGGGTATGGATGCTAGGGCAGTTGCTTGCTCCTCCTGCAGAATGTGGCAGGTGGGAGACATGGCAGGTGGGAGACAGCTCCTTGAAAACCGTGTTAGGGAATTGGAACTGGAGCTGGATGAACTACGGATCATTCGGGAGGCTGAGGGGGTAATTGAGAGGAGTTACCGGGAGTTGGTCACTTCTAAGGCTCAGGACAAGGATAGATGGGTTACAGTTAGGGGGAGGAAAGGGGACAGTCAGACAGTGCAGAGATCCCCTGTGGA